>NW_027399521.1:0-7599 GCF_003265705.2 Callorhinus ursinus | reverse complement strand
GCCCCACCCAACTTCTGGGGAAGTCAGGGAGAACTGCTCTCTACGGGCTCCCCAGTGGCCCTGGGCAGTCAGGTACGCTGTCACCAGGTAAGGGCACAGCCCATCTCATCCTGGATGGTGCCCCACATCTTCAGGACCAGGCACAGCCCATCAGGGTTGGGCCCAAATACACATTTGTGCCACCCGTCTTGCTGTCTAGGGGAAACACAGCACAGACATACTGTACGACTCAGATTCATGTATTTGCCCTCAGACAGAAGAAGAGAGCACACACAAGCACTTGAACCTGAGCAGCATAAGTACTCCCTTCAACGACTGTGGCCCTAGAAGACATGGACAGACATTTCTGCAAAGACCTCCAAATGGCCAACACACATATGAAAAAGTGTTCAACATCACTAGGCAACAGGGAAATCAAATCAAAACCACAATGAGATACCACCTCACACCAGTCAGAATGGCTAAAATTAACACATAAGGAAACAACAAATGTGGGAAAGGATGCGGAGAAAGGGGAACCTTCCTACACTGTTGGTAGGAATGCAAGCTGGGGCAGCAACTCTAGAAAACAGTATGGAGGTTCCCCAAAAAGTTAAAACTAGAGCTACCCTATGACCCAGCAATTTCACTACTGGGTATTTACCCCAAAGATACAAATGTAGGGATCCGAAGGGCCATGTGCACCACAACGTTTATAGAATCAATGTCCACAAAAGCCAAACTATGGAAAGAGCCCAGATGTCCATTGACAGATAAATGGATAAAGAAGATGTGGTGTGTGTGTGTGTGTGTGTGTATAATATTATGCAGTCACCAAAAGATGAACTCTTGTCATTTGCAATGACGTGGATGGAACTAGAGGGTATTATGCTAAGCGAAATAAGTCAATTGGAGAAATGCAATTATCATATGATCTCACTGATATGAGGAATTTGAGAAAGAAGCCAGAGGATCATAGGGGAAGAGAGGAAAAAATGAAACAAGACAAAACCAGAGAGGGAGACGGACCATAAAAGATTCTTATTCTCAGGGCGGAGCAAGATGGCGGAGGAGTAGGAGACCTAGATTTCATCTGGTCTCAGGAATTCAGATGAATAGGGATCAAACCATTCTGAACACCTACGAACTCAACAGGAGATCGAAGAGGAGAGTAGCAACAACTCTCTGAACAGAGAAGCGACCACTCACTGGAAGGTAGGACGTGCGGAGAAGTGAATCCGAGGCGATATTCGGGAGGATAGACGGCGGGGGAGGGGCCTCCGTCGGCCGCTTCTGGCAAGTGCTAGAGCCGCGGAGCACAAAATCGGACCTTTTAGAAGTCGGCTCCGCGGAGGGACGTCGCTCCAGTGGCTAAGCGGGGGGTGGAATCCTCCCAGGACAGTGTGGTCTCAGGACCTTCGGGGTCACAGAAAGACCGGGGGTGCCTGAGTGCGGCAGAGCTCCCAGGGATCGGAGCGGGGAAGCCGGCTGCAGAGACAGAGCCGAGGCGCGGGCTCTCAGCTCGGGGTGGCCATAAACTGTGATCTGCGGCCCAGTCGGGCCACTGCTCCTCCAGCAGGGACCCAACAGGCGGCAGATCCGGGGAGACTCCCCTTCCTCCCCCGGGAGGAGCGGCGTGGGAGCGCACCGCAGGGATCGGCTGGGTTTGGAGACTCCACACGAGGTCGGGTCCCAGAGATAGAAACGCTCGGTCACAGGCCGGGTGAGCACGGAGTGCGGCCGGAGACCGGGGAGACAGGAGTGACTGCTTTTCTCTGGGGGCGCACTGAGGAGCGGGGCCCCGAGTTCTCAGGTCCTCCGGGTGGAGATTGGGAGGCCACCATTTTCACCCTGGTCCTCCAAAGCTGCACCGAGAGCTTGCAGGGAACAAAAGCTCCCGAGAGCAAACCCGAGCAGCTTGCTTAGCCCGGACCGACAAGGGCGGGGCAATTCCGCCTCCGGCAAAGACATTTGGGGACCACGGCAACAGGCCCCTCCCCCAGAAGATCAGCACGAACAGCCAGCAAGCCAAGACCAAGTTTACCGATCAAGGAGAACGGGAGAACTCCAGCGCTAAGGGAATACTGCACATAGAATTCATGGCTTTTTTACCATGATTCATTAGTTCATCAAAGTTAATTTTTTTAACTGTTTTTTTTTATTTTTCTTTTTCCCTTTTTTAACCAACATCTTATCAATCCCTTTTTAAAAAAAAAAAAACATTTTTTTATTTTTCATTTTTAGAGTCATATTTTATCCCTTCATAGTAGTTACCCTTATTTTTGGCATATATATATAAGTTGCTCTCTCTTTAAAATTTTGAGGTACAGTTTCTTCTAACAGATCAAAATATACCCTAAATCACTAGTGTATGGCTTTGTTCTACTCTCCTGCCTGATCACATTCTCTCCCTTTTTTCTTTTTTTTTTAAATCTTCTTCTTTCTTTTTTCAAAAAACTTATCAATTCCTTTTATAAAATCTTTTATAATTTTCATCTTTACAGTCATCTTCTATCCCTTCATTGTATCAACACTTATTTTGTACATATATGTCTTTCTTCCTTTAAAGTTTTAGGAGGCACTTTTTTCTAACAGACCAAAATACACCCAAAATCTAGTGTGTGGCACTGATCTATGCACTAGCCTGATCATATTTGATCATATTCTGCTTTTTTTGTATTGTTCTGTTTTTGTTTTTATTTTTTTTCTTTTTTTCTCTTTCTTTTTTCTTTCTTTCCCTTTCTTTTCCCCTGGTTTCAGGTCTTTTCTGATTTGTTTAGAGTATATTTGCTGGGGACGTTGTTAACCTGTTAGTATGTTGTTCTCTCATTCATCTGTTCTCCTCTGGACAAAATGACAAGATGAAAAAAATCACCTCAGCAAAAAGAACAAGAGGTAGTACCGTCCGCCAGGGACCTACTCAATACTGACATTAGTACGATGTCGGACCTAGAGTTCAGAATCATGACTTTAAAGATACTAGCTGGGCTTGAAAAAAGCGTGGAAGTTATTAGAGAAACGCTTTCTGGAGAAATAAAAGAACTAAAATCTAACCAAGTCGAAATCAAAAAGGCTATTGATGAGGTACAATCAAAAATGGAGGCTCTAACTGCTAGGATAAATGAGGCAGAAGAGAGAATCAGTGATATAGAAGACCAAATGATGGAAAATAAAGAGGCTGAGAAAAAGAGAGAGAAACAACTACAGGATCACGAGGGCAGAATTCGAGAGATAAGTGATACGATAAGACGAAACAACATTAGAATAATTGGGATCCCAGAAGAAGAAAGAGAGAGAGAGAGGGGCAGAAGGTATATTGGAGCAAATAATAGCAGAGAACTTCCCTAATGTGAGGAAGGAGACAGGCATCAAAATTCAGGAGGCACAGAGAACCCCTCTCAAAATCAATAAAAATAGTAATTTTTTTGTAATAGTAAAACTTACAAGTCTCAGAGACAAAGAGAAAATCCTGAAAGCAGCTCGGGAGAAGAGATATGTAACCTACAATGGTAGAAACATTAGACTGGCAACAGACCTATCCACAGAGACCTGGCAGGCCAGAAAGGACTGGCATGATATCTTCAGAGCACTAAACGAGAAAAATATGCAGCCAAGAATACTATATCCAGCTAGGCTGTCATTGAAAATAGAAGGAGAGATAAAAAGCTTCCAGGATAAACAAAACTAAAGGAATTTGCAAACACGAAACCAGCCCTCCAAGAAATATTGAGAGGGGTCCTCTAAGCAAAGAGAGAGCCTAAAAGCAGCATAGATCAGAAAGGAACACAGACAATATACAGTTACAGTCACCCCACAGGCAATACAATGGCACTAAATTCATACCTTTCAATAGTTACCCTGAATGTAAATGGGCTAAATGCCCCAATCAAAAGACACAGGCTATCAGATTGGATTAAAAAACAAGATCCATCCGTATGCTGTCTGCAAGAGACTCATTTTAGACCCAAAGACACTCCCACATTGAAAGTGGGGGGGTGGAAAATGATTTACCATGCTAATGGACACCAAAAGAAAGCTGGGGTGGCAATCCTTATATCAGACAAATTAGATTTTAAAACAAAGACTGTAATAAGAGATGAGGAAGGACACTATATCCTACGTAAAGGGTCTATCCAACAAGAAGATCTAACAATTGTAAATATCTATGCCCCTAACATGGGAGCAGCCAATGATATAAGGCAATTAATAACAAAAGCAAAGAAACACATTGACAACAATACAATAATAGTGGGGGACTTTAACACCCCCCTGACTGAAATGGACAGATCATCTAAGCAAAAGATCAACAAGGAAATAAAGACTTTAAATGACACACTGGACCAAATGGACTTCACAGACATATTCAGAACATTCCATCCCAAAGCAACAGAATACACATTCTTCTCTAGTGCCCATGGAACATTCTCCAGAATTGATCACATCCTATGTCACAAATCAGGTCTCAACCAGTACCAAAAGATTGGGATTATTCCCTGCATATTTTCAGACCACAATGCTTTGAAACTAGAATTCATTCACAAGAGGAAAGTCGGAAAGAACTCAAATACATGGAGGCTAAAGAGCATCCTACTAAAGAATGAATGGGTCAACCAGGAAATTAAAGAAGAATTTTAAAAACTTCATGGAAACCAATGAAAATGAAAACACAACTGTTCAAAATCTTTGGGATACAGCAAAGGCAGTCCTGAGAGGAAAGTATATAGCAATACAAGCCTTTCTCAAGAAACAAGAAAGGTCTCAAAACCACAACTTAACCCTACACCTAAAGGAACTGGAAAAAGAACAGCAAATAAAGCCTAAACCCAGCAGGAGAAGAGAAATAATAAAGATCAGAGCAGAAATCAATGAACTAGAAACCAAAAGAACAGTAGAACAGATCAATGAAACTAGGAGCTGGTTCTTTGAAAGAATTAACAAGATTGATAAACCCCTGGCCAGACTGATCAAAAAGAAAAGAGAAATGACCCAAATCAACAAAATCATGAATGAAAGAGGAGAGATCACAACCAACACCAAAGAAATACAAACAATTGTAAGAACATATTATGAGCAACTCAATGCCAGCAAATTAGATAACCTGGAAGAAATGGGTGCATTCTTAGAGATGTATCAACTACCAAAATTGAACCAGAAAGACATAGAAAACCTGAATAGACCTATAACCACTAAGGAAATTGAAGCAGTCATCAAAAATCTCCCAAGAAACAAAAGCCCAGGGCCAGATGGCTTCCCAGGGGAATTCTATCAGACATTTAAAGAAGAATTAATATCTATTCTCCTGAAACTGTTACAAAAATAGAAATGGAAGGAAAACTTCCAAACTCATTTTATGAGGCCAGCATTACCTTGATCCCCAAACCAGACAAAGACACCATCAAAAAGGAGAATTACAGACCAATATCCTTGATGACCATGGATGCAAACATTCTCACCAAAATACTAGCCAATAGGATCCAACAGTACATTAAAAGGATTATTCACCCCGACCAAGTGGGATTTATCCCTGGGCTGCAAGGATGGTTCAACATCCGCAAATCAATCAACGTGATACAATACATTAACAAAAGAAAGAACAAGAATCATATGATCCTCTCAATAGATGCAGAAAAAGCATTTGACAAAGTACAGCATCCTTTCTTGATCAAAACTCTTCAGAGTATAGGGATAGAGGGTACATACCTCAATATCATAAAAGCCATCTATGAAAAACCTACAGCGAATATCATTCTCAATGGAGAAAAGCTGAGAGCTTTTCCCCTAAGGTCGGGAACGCGGCAGGGATGTCCACTATCACCACTGCTATTCGACATAGTATTAGAAGTCCTAGCCACAGCAATCAGACAACAAAAAGAAATCCAAGGCATCCAAATCGGCAAAGAGGAAGTCAAACTCTCACTCTTTGCAGATGATATCATACTGTATGTGGAAAACCCAAAAGACTCCACCCCAAAACTGCTAGAACTCATACAGAAATTCAGTAAAGTAGCAGGATATAAAATCAATGCACAGAAATCAGTGGCATTCCTATACACCAACAACAAGACAGAAGAGACAAATCAAGGAGTCGATCCCATTTACAATTGCACCCAAAACCATAAGATACCTAGGAATAAATTTAACCAAAGAGGCAAAGGATCTGCACTCAGAAAACTATAAAATACTCATGAAAGAAATTGAAGAAGACACAAAGAAATGGAAAAACGTTACATGCTCATGGATTGGGAGAACAAACATTATGAAGATGTCAATGCTACCTAGAGCAATCTACACATTCAATGCAATCCCCATCAAAATACCATCCACTTTTTTCAAAGAAATGGAACAAATAATCCTAAAATTTGTATGGAACCAGAAGAGACCCCGAATAGCCAGAGGAATATTGACAAAGAAAAGCAAAGCTGGCGGCATCACATTCCCGGACTTCCAGCTCTATTACAAAGCTGTCATCATCAAGACAGTATGGTACTGGCACAAAAACAGACACATAGATCAATGGAACAGAATAGAGAGCCCAGAAATGGACCCTCAACTCTATGGTCAACTCATCTTTGACAAAGCAGGAAAGAATGTCAATGGAAAAAAGACAGTCTCTTCAACAAATGGTGTTGGGAAAACTGGACAGCCACATGCAGAAGAATGAAACTGGACCATTTCCTTACACCACACACAAAAATAGACTCCAAATGGTTGAAAGACCTAAACGTAAGACAGGAGTCCATCAAAATCCTAAAGGAGAACACAGGCAGCAACCTCTTCGACCTCAGCCGCAGCAACTTCTTCCTAGAAACATCGCCAAAGTCAAGGGAAGCCAGGGCAAAAATGAACTATTGGGATTTCATCAAGATAAAAAGCTTTTGCACAGCAAAAGAAACAGTCCACAAAACCAAAAGACAACCGACAGAATGGGAGAAAATATTTGCAAATGACATATCAGATAAAGGGCTAGTATCCAAAATCTATAAAGAACTTATCAAACTCAACACCCAAAGAACAAATAATCCAATCAAGAAATGGGCAGAAGACATGAACAGACATTTTTCCAAAGAAGACATCCAAATGGCCAACAGACACATGAAAAAGTGCTCAACATCGCTCGGCATCAGGGAAATCCAAATCAAAACCTCCATGAGATACCACCTCACACCCGTCAGAATGGCTAAAATTAACAAGTCAGGAAACGACAGATGTTGGCGGGGATGTGGAGAAAGGGGAACCCTCCTACACTGTTGGTGGGAATGCAAGCTGGTGCAGCCACTCTGGAAAACAGTATGGAGGTTCCTCAAAAAGTTGAAAATAGAGCTACCATACGATCCAGCAATTGCACTACTGGATATTTACCCCAAAGATACAAATGTAGGGATCTGAAGGGGTACGTGCACCCCGATGTTTATAGCAGCAATGTCCACAATAGCCAAACTGTGGAAAAAGCCAAGATGTCCATCGACAGATGAATGGATCAAGAAGAAGTGGTATATATACACAATGGAATATTATGCAGCCATCAAAAGGAATGAGATCTTGTCATTTGCAACGACGTGGATGGAACTGGAGTGTGTTATGCTGAGTGAAATAAGTCAATCAGAGAAAGACATGTATCAT
>NW_027399520.1:0-7600 GCF_003265705.2 Callorhinus ursinus | reverse complement strand
GGTAAACTTGGTCTTGGCTTGCTGGCTGTTCGTGCTGATCTTCTGGGGGAGGGGCCTGTTGCTGTGGTTTCCAAATGTCTTTGCCGGAGGCTGAATTGCCCCGCCCTTGTCGGTCTGGGCTAAGGAAGCTGCTTGGGTTTGCTCTCAGGAGCTTTTGTTCCCTGCAAGCTCTCGGCACAGCTTTGGGGGAGCAGGGCGAAAATGGTGGCCTCCCAATCTCCACCCAGAGGAGCTGAGAACTCGGGGCCCCGCTCCTCAGTGCGCCCCCAGAGGAAAGCAGTCACTCCCGTCTCCCCGGTCTCCGGCCGCACTCCGTGCTCACACGGCCTGTGACCGAGCGTTGCTGTCTCTGGCACCCGACCCCGTGTGGAGTCTCCAAACCCCGCAGATCCCTGCGGTGCATTCCCGCGCCGCTCCTCCCAGGGGAGAAAGGGGACTCTCCCCAGCTCTGCCACTTGTTGGGTCCCTGCTGGAGGAGCAGTGGCCCAACTGTGCCGCGGATCACAGTTTATGGCAACCCCGAGCTGAGAGCCCGTGCCTCGGCTCCGTCTCTGCAGCCGGCTTCCCCGCTCCGATACCTGGGAGCTCTGGCGCACTCAGGCACCCCCGGTCTTTCTGTGACCCCGAGGGTCCTGAGACCACACTGTCCCGGGAGGATTCCACCCCCTGCTTAGCCACTGCAGTGACGTCCCTCAGCGGAGCCGACTTCTAAAAGGTCCGATTTTGTGCTCCCCGGCTCTATCACTTGCCAGAAGCGGCCGGCGGAGGCCCCTCCCCTGCCATCTCTCCTCCCGAATATCGCCTCGGATTCACTTCTCCGCATGTCCTACCTTCCAGTAAGTGGTCGCTTCTCTGTTCAGAGAGTTGTTGCTACTCTCCTCTTCGATCTCCTGTTGAGTTCGTAGGTGTTCAGAATGGTTTGATCCCTATTCAGCTGAATTCCTGAGACCAGAGGAAATCTAGGTCTCCTACTCCTCCGCCATCCTGCTCCGCCCCCTATTCTTGTGGTATTTAGACCAGGATTTGGCAAGCTATTTTTCATGGGCCAAGCCACATGCACTACTTTTCAATTGCTATCTGTGGAAGAATGATTTTTATATTTTTAAAGAATTTTTTATAATAAATAGGACAGAGACTGCATGTGGCTCCCAAAGTTTAAAATACTGTGTGAACTTTACAGAAAAAAAAATGCTACAGTTTAGATACATATAAAAAGAGAAGAAAATGGAATATGTATTTCAATTAATTACTCTTATTGTGAATCAACATCAATTGTTTAAATTCAAAGACTGATTTCCTCCTGTTCATCATCCAATTGCATAGTTTCATAGCTTTCTACAGATTGTTTTATGCAAAGGACACTATCATGTAAAGAGTAAATCCTTACTTTTGATTTTAATATGTTAATCACAAAGTACTCATGATAATTACCTACACAGAATGATAACCTATATTAAAATAGCACAATTAGTAGGATATCAAAATCGTGATCTATTCTATCTACACAAAAGTCAGAAATACTGATTAAATAGAGACCAAAGCACCAATATTTATAAAACTGTGTTCAGGGGCACAAGTATACCTTTCATAGCCTGTTTAAGAAAAAATAAAATATCTTCAGTTGGATTAAAAAGTGTCATTATGAAGTTGATCTACTTAGTTGTAATACGACATTTATAGTATTAGCTTTTACTCAACTTGAAAGATACCCAAAAGAAAAAAAAATGTTCTTAAATAATGAAAAAGAAAATACTTCATGGGAAAAATGTGGCTATGACAATGAGGAGTGCATCTGAAAAAGAACTAAATTATTACTGTAGAACTACTTTCATAATCAAAATAGGAATTTCTAAAACACTGTATCTAAGAAAGAAATTTTCTAGGCTTGATTGCCATGACAATGGCAAGATTAAAATGTTTGAAAATATATAACCTGATAAGCAATTTAAATAGATTATATCTGAACATTTTCTATGATAAAGATATTTTGCAATAAAAGTGAATGAGAGTTGTAAGTAGAATAATTTTAGCTATTAAAAATGACAACGTCCATGTCATAAACTGTTGTTATGATCACAAACCATAACAAATTTCACAAATGAGGATTTTTAATTATTTACTTAATGTACTGCAAAGTTATTATGTTTTGTAAAATAATTATAATTACCCCATAAATGATTGTTTTGTTGAATTTATGACTATATTTATAATTTAGGATTGCTACACTAAAACAGTCAACTGCTTTTTTATATAATCAAACCTTTAGATGAGTGAATGAAAACATTTTATATAAATTTGAATTGACTATTCTAAAAGATAATGAGTAGAAATTCAAATAGTTACAAATGCATTGTTCAATTTCTTGTTTAAAACTTACATGATATTCTATTATTTCAAGAATATCTTAAAAATCTATGTGATCATTCTCATCTAAATATAAAAGGACTGGTTTTAGAGTGATCCTTTGGGAAATATTTCCTGATATGCACTTGAAAAGTCAACAAGACTGATCCTATCAATCTGACATTAAGGTGAATGCATGGAATTCAACAGGTAGGCATCTAAAATATGAATTTTTAGATTTATTTTATGTGTGTATTGCCAATCTAAGATTTTATTTTAGCTAATGTTTTTGATCATAATATGGAAAAAGAGAAAGAAAATCTGACAGTGAGATTCTTTGAAAACATCTGAAATTTGTATTATTTTTGTCAGGGCAAGGAAAAATGACAGATATCTACCCATATGTTTTCTAGTCAGAAAACCGAGATTTTAACTTAAAAAAAATAAGCCCTGATTAATTTATGTTCTAATCATGCTCTCAGAAATGTCTTCAGCACCAAATAGACTCAAAGCATATATAAATGAAAGAAAATACAACAAACATAAAAGTTTGGAAACACAATTTAGAGTACTGAATTCAATACTGCCTAATTGCATGATCAAAGTTGAACTTTGAAGCAGCTACTCTCAACTGGAGTTTCCTCTAAATGGATAAAGCTCTTTTTGCAACCCTATTTCTTATCCTGTCTTAGAATGATAATCTGACTTGGAAGAAATCTTTTAGTATTAAAAAATGTAGATGTTTCAGGCTTGGGTCTTAAAGCTTTTCATATTCACAAATCTTTATCTCCTAGGTTTTTTAAAGAAGTTTTTATTTAAATTCCAATTAATTAACAGTGTAATATTAGTTTCAGGTGCACAATATAGTGATTCAGCATTTCCATACAACACCTGGTGCTCATCACAAATGCACTCCTTAATCCTCATCATTTATTTCATCCATCCTCCCACTCATCTACCTTCTGTAACTATCAGTTTGTTCTCCATAGTTAAGAGTCTATTTCTTGGTTTGCCTTTTTTTCCCCCCCCTTTGCTCATTTGTTTTGTTAAATTCCACATATGAATGAAATCATATGGTATTTGTCTTTGTCTGATTTATTTCACTCTCTAGTTCTATCCATGTCCTTGCAAATGGCAAGATTTTATTTTTTTTATGGCTGAGTAATATTCCATTGTGTATATATACTACCTCTTCTTTATTCATTCATCAGTCAATGGATACCTGGGCTGTTTCCATAATTTGGCTACTGCAGATAATCCTGTTATAAATATCAAGGTACACGTAATCCCTCTGAATTACTATTTTTGTATTCTTTGGGTAAATGCCTAGTAGTGCCATTGCTGGATCATACATAGGGTAGTTCTATTTTTTTTTAAAGATTTTATTTATTTATTTGAGAAAGAGAGAGAAAGAGAGAGATTGAGAAAACAGGTGGGAGGAGGGGCAGAGGGAGAAGCAGACTCCCTGCAGAGGAGGGAGCCCAATGTGGGACTCCATCCCAGGACTTGGGATCATGACCTCAGTTGAAGGCAGACACTTGACTGAGCCACCCAGGCGCCCAGGGTAGTTCTATTTTTAACTCTCTGAGGAATCTCCATACTGTTTCCCACAGTGGCTCCACCAACTTGCATTCCCACCAACAGTGTAAGAGGGATCCCCTTTCTTTGCATCTTTGCTAACACCTGTTGTTTCTCATGTTGATTTTAGCCATTCTGAAGGTGTGATATCTCATTGTAGTTTTGATTTGTATTTCTCTGATGAATGATGTTGAGCATCTTTTCATGTCTGTTGACCATCTGTACGTCTTCTTTGGAAAGATGTCTGTTAATGTCTTCTGCCCATTTTTTAAATGGATTATTCATTTTTGGGGTGTTGAGTTTAATAAGTTCTTTATAGATTTTGATACTAGCCCTTTATTAGATATGTCATTTGCATCATCTTCTAGGTCTTAATCATAACTTTACTTTCTCTGCTTTCTCTTTCTGCTCCCCACCACTCCTTTTCTTGTGGCTGGCACTTATTTAATAATTTCATACCTAAAATAGGAGGTAATGTTATTAATAACATATTAATAAAAATCCCCATGGTGGATTGACAGGCTTTCTCATATCTTTCCATTTCTGCTTATTGTCAGAGTTTGAATGATTAAGTCTACATTTTCTATCTGAAATTATCTTTGTGGTTTCACCAAATTTGTTGTTTATTTAGTTTGTCATAGTATCCAGGTTTAGTTTTACTTTTATAAGGACAAAAGGTCATTTCATGGCAATAAAGGGATCAATTATTTAAGAAGTCATAACAATTTTAAATTTCCATGACCTAGGGGCACCTGGGTGGCTCAGTCATTAAGTGTCTGCCTTCGGCTCAGGTCATGATCCCAGGGTCCTGGGATCGAGCCCCGCATCAGACTTCCTGCTCAGTGAGGAGTCTGCTTCTCCCTCTCCCATTCCCGCTGCTTGTGTTCCCTCTCTCGCTGCATCTCTGTCAAATAAATTAAAAATCTTTAAAAAAATTTCCATGAATCTAAACATGAAATTTAAACTACATTTAGCAAAAGGTGATAAAACTGAAAGGAATAGCCAAATTCATAAATATAATTGGAAATTTTACAACCTCTCATGATATTTGATAGAACAAGTTTACAAAAAATTAGTAGGGATAGAAAGGACTCAACACTATAAATTGGATCTAACTGACATTTATCAAACACTCCATCCAGTAAGAGAATATTCACTTGTTTCAATGCAGAGGAACTCTGACCAAAATATATTATGACCTGATACAATTAAAAGTACAAGTCACAGTTAGCAGTATCAGGAAAGAAAGGACATGATGACAGATCCCACAGACAATAAGAGGATAACAAAGAAAATATTACAATTTTACACCAATAAACTTGATAACTTAGATTTGCAAATTCTTCAATTGTGCAAACTACCAAAGCTCACTCAGAAAGAATTAACCTAAATATATATATTTTAGAATGGAATTTATAATTAAAAACCTTCCAACAGGACCAGTTTAGTTCATTAATGAATTTTATAAATATTTAAGAAAGAAATAATACCAATCTCACATAAAATATTCCAGGAAACAGAAGAGAGAACATTCTTACTGTATTTTATTAGGCCAATATTCCCCAGATACTAAAACTAGATAAATGCAAATTAAGAGGAAAATAACTAGAGACCAGGTAGACCTCAGGAATATAAATGCAAGAATTCTTAGGAAAATACTAGCAGACTCAGTATAATAAAAAGTATATTATATCATAGTCAAATGTTTCATATCTCAAGCATGTAAGGTTAGTTTAACATTTGAACATAAGTACATGAGTTTCATATTAATAGATTAAAATAAAAAAAAAAGATAATCTCCAAGAAATGAAATAAAGGCCTACCTCAGAAATACTATGGGTTTGATTCCAGGACAGCAAAATAAAGCAAATATTGCAGTACAGCGAGTCAAATGAATTTCTTGGTTTCCCAATGTTTATAAAAGTTATATTTACCCTCTACAGTAGTCTGTTAAATGTACATTGTCTAGAAAAAATGTACATACCTAAATTAAAAATTCTTTATTACTAAAAAATGGTGACCATCATCTGAGCTTTCAGTGAGTCAATCTTTGTGCTAGGGAGGTTCTTGCCTAAATGTTGATGGCTGCTGACTGAACAAGGTGGTAGTTGCTTAAGGTTGAGGTATCTGTGGCAATTTCTTAAAATATGACAACAATGAAGTTTGCTGCATTCAATGACTCTTGCATTCATGAACAATTTCTCTGCAGCATGCAATGCTATTTGATAGCATTTTACCCACAGTACAAGTTTCAAAATTGGAGTCAATCTACTCAAACCCTACCACTGCTTGATCAACTAAATTTTATGCAACATTCTAAATCTTTTGTTGTTATTTTAACACTATTCACAGCATCTTCACCAGGAGTAGATTCTATCTCAAGAAACTACTTATTTGCTCACCTGAAAGAAGCAACTTTTTGATATAGGAAGAGCAAGATGGCAGAGGGGTAGGAGACCTAATTTTTGTCTGGTCCCCGGAATTCAGCTAGATAGCTTTCAAACCATTCTGAACACCTATAAACTCAACAGGATATTGAAGAAAAGAACAACAGCAATTCTATGAACAGAAAAGCGACCACCTTCTGGAATGTAGGATGTGCGGAGAGGTGAATCCAAGGCAATATACGAGAAGACAGACCATGCGGGGAGGTAGCCTCCATCAGCTGGCTACCAGAAAATGAGGGAGCAGTGGAGCAAAAAATCAGAACTTCTAGAAATCTGCTCTGCTGAGGGATGTCGCTTCACTGGCTAAGCTGGGGGGTGGAACACTTGCTGGGACAGTGTGGTCTCAGGACCCTTGGGGTCACAGAAAGACTGGGGGTGCCTGAGTACAGCACAGCCCCCAGGTATCAGAGCAGGGAAGCTGGCTGCAAAGACGAAGCCGAGGAGTGGGCTCTCAGCTTGGGGTTGACATAAAACGTGATCCGTGGCACAGTTGGGCAACTACTCTTCCAGCAGGGACCCAACAAAAGGGCAGATCTGGGGAGACTGCCCTTCCTCCCCCGGGAGGAACGAGCGGGAGTGCACTGCAGGGATCTACTGGGTTTGGAGACTCCACACGGGTCGTGAGCCAGAGATGGAAATGCTCAGTCACAGGCCGGGTGAGCACAGAGTGTGGCTGGAGACTGGGGAGATGGGAGTGATTGACTGCTTTTCTCAGGGGGGCGCACAGAGCAGGGCCCTGAATTCTCAGCTCCTCCAGGCAGAGATTGGGAGGCCACCATTTTCACTCTCATCCTCCAAAGCTGAACAGAAAGCTTTCAGGGAAAAAAAGCTCCGGAGAGCAAACCTGAGCCAATTACTAAGCCCGTAACGACAAGGGCGGGGCAATTCCGCCTCTGGCAAATACATTTGGAAACCATGACAACAGGCCCCTCCCCAAGAAGATCAACAAGAACAGCCAGCCAAGACCAAGTTTACAGATCAATGAGAACTGCAAAACTACAGCACTAGGAGAATACAGCACATAGAATTCATGGCTTTCCCCCCATGATTCTTTAGTATTTCAAAGTTAATTTTTCTGATTTTCTTTATTTTTTCTTATTCTATTTTTTGAAATTTTATTCTTTCCTTATTTGAACAACATCTGTTCTTACCAATTCCTTTTTTAAAATTTTTTATTTTTCATTTTTATAGTCATATTCTACCCCTTTATTGTATTTAAACTTATTTTATAT
>NW_027399519.1:0-7601 GCF_003265705.2 Callorhinus ursinus | reverse complement strand
GGAGTTCCCAATGGCAAGTTTTCCTTTTTAGTGGCAGACTGAGTCCCCTGGCACTGGTTAGGTGTCCTAGATCCCTGGGGCTTTGGAGCCAGGCTATGGGGACAGAGCACTCAGATGCCAACCTATGGTTAGGCTTACGGCTTAGGGGCTTGACAGGAGCTTCCCTGGGTCTGAGGTGAGGCCTCGGGTCAGGTTGAGTGTCAGGCTCAGGATGGCAGCAGACGGCGCCAAATTTGTGCGTTGGCTGAGATTGGTCATTCAGAGTTCTCGAGTTCTGAACGCTCTCCGGAGTTCTAAGTCGTGTTTTTGAATTATTTTTGGCCAGGTGAGTCCTCTGTTTTTGCTTAGCTATTGCCCTCCCTGGAACTTTGAAGACAGGCTTCTTGGGACATAAGCTCAGAAGCTAACCTAGGGATAGGCTTATGGCCCAGGGTCGTTTCAGCCCTGATCTGCCCAAGCTGGGGCAACATTAGGGGGCAGGGGATCTGAGTTGGGGCGTGGGTGAGGGTGAGAGTCAGGTCAGGGTTTGCAGGCAGGGGGCCGTCGAAAGTGGCTTTTCGCTGGGATGGGCACACAGAGTTCTACTGGAAACCTTTGCCGCAGGTTTCCAATGAGGCAGTTTCCTTCTGGGAGACGGGCTGAATCCTCTGGTATTGCTAAGGTGCCCCCTATCCCTGTGGCTTTAGAGCCAGACCTCTGGGGCCAGAGCCCTCAGAAGCCAGGGAGGGATAGTGTTAGGGCCTAGGAGGCACCGAAGACCTGATATGTAAGCACTGTGGCCTGCTTACCGGGGGTTTGTCTTGAGGGTGTGGGTCAGGTTGAGTGTCAGCCTCAGGGTTTGCCGCCAGGGGGCGAAGAAAGGGTAGTTTTACTGGGATGGGCATTCAGTGTTCTCCTGCTCTGAATGCTTTCCGGAGTTGCCAGTGTCGTGGTTTCCATCCGGGTGGCAGCCTGAGTCTCTTGATAACTGCTCGGGTGTCCCAAATCCTTTGTGGTTTGGAGCCAGGCCCTGGAGACAGACCGCTCAGAAGCCAACCTAGGGTGAGCCTTAGGGCTGAGGGGCATGACAGGCCTGATGTGCTGGCGCTGCGATGAGCTTCCCGGGGTCTGAGTTGAGGCTGTGGGTCGGGGGGAGTGTCAGGCTCAGGGATTGCGGCGTGAGTACGTTGAACTTGGGTTTCGTTGGGATGGACCACCACAGATCTCCTGTTCCGCATCACTGGTGACTGACTGTATGGCTTTGGATCTGAAGCCCAAGGAAGGAAGTGGTCACTTAGGGTCACGGGCTGCAGACGCCCATCCCGTGCTCTTGCTGTTTTCCCATGACGGCAAGGCGCTCTCCCAATTGCTGAAGAAGCAACTTTACTGTTGGCAGGAATCTCAAGGCTCCTGCCTTGGATATTGGGTCCTCGCATCTTAGAGACTGGAAGGCACACTGACCTCACTATTCTCCCTGGGAGGAAGGAGCCCCGGAGTCACACCTGTCCCCCACATTAATCGTTCCTCCCCAAAGAACAAACTGGCTCATTCTCCAGTCTCTTCTCTCTCCTTTATGAAGAACAGAGAGCAAATGTGAGGATGATAAGGAAAGTATTGCTCACTGAAACAGTGGGAGGCTCAAGAATTATTCCACACCACAAATCCACACATGGCAGAATTTCTGGGGGCCACAGTCCCTGAATCATACATGTGACTCTCTGAAACCAGGCAGCCTCACTGAGAAACTGCCTGTTTGGGGACACAGTTACTCCCAGAACCTTAATTCTTAACAAATACGTATGTCAAAGTTTTACATCAGAATCGGGAGGCCAAAGGACTGCAGGGTCAGTCTGCTGTATGACTGTATGGCTGTTGTGGACAGGGCCACATCACACATTTGGAGGGTAAAGAGACTGTGAAGGAGGAAGCACTTGTCTCAACTGCACAGACATTGGGAATGGAAACATCCTTTGGGGCTGTCTACACTGCCCATGGGCCTGTTACACTGTCAGGAGCACAGTCAGCTCAGTAATGGCTGTGGGGGTTGTCAGGACCCTTTCTGGCCTGAGCTGGAGGGCCACAGATGCCTCCCTGGATGGTCAGAGAACAAGGGCTGTCCTGTCTACTGCCTGTTTCCTGCCGATCAATCAGATGGGACGAAGGATCTAGCCAGCGCCGGGGGTGGGGGTGCCCAACAGCCCGTAAGAAGGCTGTACATGGGGGCGGGCAGGCCACAGCAGTCAGTCCTATATGAATCCATTCGTGTCTACAGAGTGCCCTCGTGGGTTGGGACCGTGCTGGAACTTGCGGCTGCCCAGGCAGAGTGGGGCCAGCAGCACCCTTCCCAGGTGGGAGGGTGGAAGAACCCTGTATAACCTCTGAGGCCCCCTATAACCCCTGACTGGGGATGAGTTGGATCTCAAACACTCAGGGATCAGGTGGACATTTTACTTTTCTTCTGTCTGAGCTCAGGTGTGAAGGCCTTAAAACCAATGCTTCAGCTCACCTCTGACGCGTGTGTGACCCTGGGTGAGTCCTGTCTACCCTGGAGGTCCAGGGAGATGGAGGAGGGGGAAGAAAGTCAATTATGCTTAAACCTAACCCCGATCCAGACCCTGGCCCTGACCCTAACCCATGACCCTCACCCCAACCCCACCCAGATTCTCAGGCTGATCCACACTTGCTTCATGAACAGGCCCAAATCAGTTTTAGGGGGTTATTTTCTCCGGAGAGCTGCTCAGCTCTGCACTCCTGCCCACACGCTCATGGAGGTGGCCCTGCCTCCTGAGGACGCACAGGTTGCTGATTCCCACACCTCTTGCATACATCACCCAACACCATGGTGGCGTTTGTTTTGATTTTTTGCTAAGTTTTATTTCAATCCAAGGACTTTGATTCATACCAAATATCATTGTAGAAACAATAGCAGAATCCAAAGTCTGGGTGATCAATATTACTCAGGCAGCAAACTCGTCAATCACAGGATTATTTTAAAGCAGGTCCCAGTTGTGTTGCATAGTTGGGACATCTTTTTTTTTTTTTGACACTGTTCTTAAATATAAAGTTTTGCAACAAACCTTTGATTTATATCAAATATAATTAAAAATTAACAAATGAGTACATTGTGTCAAAAAGTACGAAGATATACATTTCATGCACATACTTGTATATATGTATATGTGTATATATTTTCCATGCACACATAACCTATTCAAACTACAGCCACTGCTTGGTCTAGATGCAGACAACTGGTTAATGCATTTCAAATTTTGCAACTCACTATGAGATCTCAGTGGAAACATATGATAGCTGAGAAGAGACTATACAGAAACAAAATGCAAAGTCAGGAAAACAAGACACAGTATCTCTTCCCCCACTCCTTGTAGTTTTCACCAATTCCAGTGTCTAGAAGAATCCAGACAGATTGGTGAATCTGTGTGGGGCTAGAACAGTGATTCTCCACCCAACATGGCCTGGGAAGCAGCTGTGGTTCTGCACAGAATGGATACATTCCCAATAACATGGGCAGAGATGAAACATCTGTATCAAAATACACATCCTTCTGCTTTGCAACAGGAACAGAGCTATCTCATGCAGAGTCTGAGATACTGTTCCAGTTGTTATTTCCTATTGCGGTAACATACTCTGTAATCTAAAAGTTTCAGAGTGTTGTGCCTTTCAGTAAGGAGATTCCCTAAAATGGTTTGGTCACAATCATGCTGAAACCCTAGAACAGGTGGTGGTCTTACGTGATTTATTTGTACTGAATGTGTGTCTTTTGTTGCATAGCCCTATGGATTAATGACATCCACTCACTGGGACACACCTCCACACAGAGAAACGCACACACACGTCACAGGCCAAGTTTCTTTAAGGTGAGTCATGGGGCTACAGCCAATGGGAACACTCAAATGATCCAGCGAAGAGATAATCTGACATTTCCAAACACGTAGGATGCACTAAAATCTAATCATCTAAATATTACTTTTGTGCACGAAACAAAGGGTCTCCCGGAATTTTATGCACAGTCTCCTACCTACGGTGTTTCCCTTTGACAGTGGCCATGAGGTTGGATTTCCCTTTCGCTTCCTGCTTTCCCATGTCTTGTGCCACAGTGCTGGGCTTCAGATGGCTCCTACCTGAGCCTCAGTCACCAAGCTTCTCCTTGCCCCATCGCTTCCTCCGAGTTTTGGCCTCATTTCAGTCGGGCCGTCCCAAATGCCCTCCCTCCTGCCCCACTGGGTCCATCTCCCCCCCAACCTCTCCCTCTTCCCACGACCTCTCACTTTCTCTGGCCTTATCTGAAAAGAAACTTTCACGACAACAGATACCATGCCCTCTTTGGCAGGCATCCCGTCCCTGAGATTCAGATGTAGAACAGACTGAAAACACCCCATAAAACGACACACTCTACACTGCTCTGTGGCTTCCCAGGAAACCCTTCCACTCGTGGGAGGAAAACAGGGAAATGGTCGCTTCGTTTCCAACTACAACTGTCCCACTGGATGTTATATGAGTGTTCTCCATGGACACCAGCTTTCTATTTGGTTGATATTTGGAATGGAAACAGTTGCAAGGATTCACCCACGCTTCACACAGGGTTCACGTCAGTGCCCCCAGGTAGCCTGGCACGAGAGGGCTCGGAGGTCAGGCACTTGGTCGAGAATAGCAGAAGCCAGGGGAGCTGGGGGGTCACCCAAGCTGGACGCAAGAGCATCTCCTCGCACAAACCACACACACACACACACACACACACACACACACACACACACACACACACACAAAAGAGCTGAGAGCTTCCTACAGGTTGGATTTTTTTAAGTTCTGTTACTATTTCCTTCCCCATTTTTCTGTTTTACTCTTTTAAGATCAAGTATATGGAATTGACAAAAGAGGGAAGGGTGTTTCGATTAAAGACCAAAACCAACAGCAAGAATGTTTTCCAGATTTTGTCCCTGTCAAGGTTCACAGCATCTGGGAGAGGACAGAGAGTGTGTGAGTGTATTTCTCGTGTCTACCTGCTGTTTCAGGTACAAAGAGACACGCCAGATGTGTTCGTGTTTGTGGGCACTGACAAGCATGCACGGAGCCACAAGCCGGGCTCCCGAAGCTACTGCTGTTGACCATCATCACTGTCTTATCTGGCCAGGCGTGTAAACATGCCAGGCTCCGTACCACACACGTGGATAAAGGATGGTCTCTACCAGATCCAGACGTCCTAAAAGTGGCCTAGGGAACCCCCCCAGACGCTGAGAGCCATCACACAGGATTCAGAATGACAGGGTCCCACTCAGCACATGCAACAACTTCTTGTGTAGGGTCTGTGGTACGAGACCCAGGCAGGCAGCATACAAGGGGACAGAGAGAGCCACGTCCCTCTCTGAAAGGGCTTTAGGAATTGGTCAAGCGTGAAAGAGGAGGTTGGGGTGGGGGGTGGGGGGGAGCCGCGGGACCTCCCCTCAGCTGGCCCCAATGGCGGGGCCCATCCTCTCAGGGCCTGCTGACCCTGCGTGTCCCTGGGAGCCCAGCGTGGATGATTAAATTCATCGGCTGGAACGCACCCACTGAGCAGGCGTGCAGCAGAGGTGCGGCTAGCACCAGTGGTCTTGGTTGGGGTGGTGGTAACTATGCCGAAACCGGCCGCCCGAGCTGAGCCCCAGAGTGCAGTGTTAGCCGTTGGGCACGCGGTGGAGGGGGTGCGACTGTGAGGTCAGAGAGGACACATAGGAAGTCCGGGAGGAGTGGCCTGAGTTGGTGGCCACAGCCTCCTCGAAGGTAAGCGTGTCCTCGGGCTGGGTGCGGGCAGTGTCTTCACTGTCCAGACGCTGCCCCAAGTAAGGGTCAGAGCCGATCCTAGACCCGGCGGCCAGGGGCTGGCTGAGGGGCTCTCTCTGGAGCAGAGCGTTGTGTTTGGAAAGGCCATGGCTAAGCCGGCCTGGGGAAAAGGTGGGGAGGCTGGTCTGTGCTCCCGCAAAGTGGACAGGCGAAGAGTTGGCCGTCTTGTAGGTGACACTGGGACGGGGGGTCAGCGAAGTCTGGGGGAGCTGCCTCCGCCCACCACGGCCAGGGGTGCTAGCACTGGATGTTGACAACAAGGGGCTCCCATTCACTGAACCACCACCCTACAGGCAAATAGAACAGAGAAAAAAAAATCAAAGTCCCAGACCAGAGGCCAATGCAGGTGAGAACCATGGAGGTGGGGGGTGAGGTATGGAGAGAGGCAGGCACCCTGGGAGGAGACCGGTAGGGTGTGTGGTGGAGGGGAGAAAGCCGCTGGTGCCGGTAGGCCTGGGGAAGTGGTTGGGGAACAGTGGGTAACAAAGGGACAGGCACAGCTCGGGGAGAAGGGAGACCAGAGGCCAGTCCAGGACAGGTGGGAGGGGAGGATCGGGCTGGTGCAGGAGGAATGAAGCAAGGATGGGGGCAGCGCAGACTCGGGCCTGGGAATCAGGACATGAAGGAGGATTCGGAGCATGGTAGGGGGGCTCATAAGGAGGGGCAGTGAGGGGGGTCCTGTCTTACCGGTCTTCGGGGTCCTGGCTCCTGCCCAGCTGTTGGTGACGTGGGGTGGCTGCTGAGGGAGGGTTTGGGCTGCGAGGGCTCCCGGCCCCCAAAGCGGTCACAGGAGTAGAAACGCTGCTTCTCCAAGGAAGAGGAGGTGGGCTGCCTCCGCTCTTGGGACCGGCCCCGCTCCTGTCTGCGCTCCTTCCGGCAGCCTGAGGGCCCCTCTCCCGGGGGTGGGCCTGGCCCTGCAGCACTGCTGGGTGCTGGCCAGGAAGAGCGGAAGTCAGCACAGCGAGCCAGGTGGGGAGACAGACCCCCAGCCCAGACCTGGGCGACAGGGCCAGCAGGGGGACCCAGCGGGAGAGCTGAGGTTCGTGGGTGATCCTGCCTGGTCCCCAGACCTGGGACTCACAGCCCCCTACTCAAAAAGAATCCTCTGGCATTAGGTTTTCAAATTGATTTTTAACTCGGAAAGAACTAGTTACTGAAAACAAGGCACTGCACCAAAAGTCAGCACTATGGTGAGCGCCCCTTCATGGACCTCTGGCACCTCGAAGCCAACACAGCACTTCCTGGCCTCCCTCACCCAGCATGTGCCATCCCAACCTTCCCTGATTCAAGAAATGGGGGCTCAATCCCATTTCTTAGGCCAAATATACTGCAGGCATCCCTGTCTCCATTCTTTCTCACCAGCTTCATCAGCTCATTTCCTTCAAAAACCAGCTAGACTCTTACCATTTCTCAGCACCCTGGGCTAAGCAACATCCACCTCCCCTGAGCTGCTGCAATAGCTTCCTCACAGATCTTCCTGCTCTGCCCCACCCAAGAGCCAAGTGGGTCCACTAAACACAGGTGAGATCAGGTCACTTTTCCTCTCAATGACCCCTCACTCTCTGCAAAAGCCAAAGTTCACACAACTGCCCATAGCTCTGTGAAACTCTCAGCCTACTCTTTTGCAGTGGTCTCTGCTCAGTCCACTCCAGCCACACCAGCATCTGCTCTTTCCTGAACACACCAAGAACAACCCCACCAGCCTGAACAGCCAACCTGGAGGACCTTTCTTCATGGACTTTTGTCCCTGGGTATGCAGCCAGCATGAGGGCCAGATGTGCACTAGA
>NW_027399518.1:0-7548 GCF_003265705.2 Callorhinus ursinus | reverse complement strand
TGGTTTCCTTCTGCGTGGCAGGTTGAATCCTCTGGTATTGCTGAGGTATTCCCAATCCCTGGGGCTTTGGAGCCCAGCCTCTGAGGCCATAGACCTCAGAAGCCACCTTATGGTTAGGGTTAGGGCCAAGGGGAATGGGATGCTCGATCTGCTGGCACTGGGGTGAGCTTCCCATGGGTTTGATTTGAGAGTGTGGGTCAAGTGAGTGTTAGGCTCATGGTTTGCACCCAGGGAGCCTGCAGAAAGTGGGGGTTCGCCAGAATGGGCATGCAGATTTCTCCGGCACTGTATGTTTCTAGAGTTCAAAATGGCTCAGTGTCCTTCTGGGTGGCAGGCTGAGTCCTCTGCTATTGCTCAGGGGTCCCCAATCCCTGGGTCTTTGGAACCAGGCCTCCGGGGACAGACCCCTTAGAAGCCATGTTAGGGTTTGGCGTAAGACCTAGGGGCATGGCATGCTGATCTGTTGGGGCAGTGGCGAGCTTCCCAGGGTTCTGTTTTAAGGGCATGGGCCAAGGTGAGTGTTAGGCTCAGGGTTTGAGGCCTACAGGCCACTGAAAGTAGGATTTCCTTGGTTTGGCATTCAGAATACCACTTGTTTGGAATGCTTCCCAGAGGTCCATTTTCACAGAATCCATCTGGGTGGCAGGTGGAATCTATGGTATTGCTCAGTAAATCCCAATCCATGGAGTTCGGATTGGGGTCTCTAGGGACAGAGCCCTGAAAAGCCACCGTAGGTTTAGGGTTAGGGACTAGAGGAATGTCAGGCCCAATCTCCAGGTGCTGCGGTGAGCTTCCACTGCTTCTGAGTTGAGGGTGTCGGTCAGGGTGAGTTTCAGGTTAAGGGATTGTGTCCAGCAGAGTGCTGAATGTGGGGATTTGCTGGGATGGGCATTCAGAGTTCCCCTGTTCTTAATGCTTTCCAGAGATTAAATGGCAGGTTAAGTTGGCAGGTCCTTCTTGTTGGCTGCTTAAGTCCTCTTGTATTGCTAGGAGTCCCCAGTCCTTGGGGCTTTGGAGCCAGGCCTCTGTGGACAGACCCCTCAGAAACCTCCCTAGGGTGACGGTTATGGCCTGGCAGCATGGCAAGCCGAACTGCCGGCACTGTGGTGCGGTACGGGTGGTTTGACTTAAGGGCGTTCATCAGGGTAAGTATCAAGCTCATGGATTGTGGCCAAGGGGCCGATGAAAGTGGGGGTTCCCTTGGATGGGCATGCAGTGTACTCATGCTCTGAATGCTTTCTGGAGTTCCAAATGGCTTGTTTTCCTTCTGGGTGACAGGCTGCCTCTTCTGGTCTTGCTCAGGTGTCCCCATCTCGGTGGCTTTGGAGCCAGGCTTCTGTGGACAGATCACTCAGAAGTCAACCTAGGGTTAGAGTTAAGGCTTAGGATCATTCAGCAGGGATCTGCCCGTGATGTGCGAGCTTCCCGGGGGTCTGAGTTGAAGGTGTGGGTCAGGATGAGTGTTAGGCTCAGGTTTTGCCGCCAGGGGGCCACTAAATGTGGGGTTTCACTTGGATGGGCATGCAGATTTCTCCTGCTCTGAATGCTTTTCTGGAGTTCCAAATGACCTGTTTTCTGTCTGGGTGGCAGGCTGAGTCCCATGGTATTGCACAGGTGTCCCCCAAACCTGGGTCTTTACAGCCATGGCCCTGGATGATGAGAGAGCTCATGTCCCCAGTCTCAGAAGTAGCTGCTGGCCTCATCTCTCTGGGCCATGGGATGGCCAGGGCTTCTATAAATATCCAAAAAGAGTGGGAAAATTCTAGACAGGAGAGGATCATCTGAGTTTTGTGTGCTATTAAGGCCTCAGTCTTCCATTTTGCAAAACCAGGATAACCCATAATACTTACTTCACAGGATTTATTTGTGAATGTTATGAAATAATGTACTTTGAACTTTAAAGTGTTCTTATTTTTATTCCACTTGTAGAAGAAGAGAGAAGAAGCCAGGGTGGGGGTGGAAATGAGTGGCCATTGCTCTTGGATGTTAACTCTGGAGTTTCTGCTGGGACCTCGATGTGCCCTTCTCCTTTCAGGTAACATGGATGGGGAGAACCATGCTGCAGAGTGAACAGCGGAGGATGTTTTCCTCCGAAAGTTCATGCTGGGCACCTTGCTAGTGTGTCTGGTCGACCAGCTGATCCTAAAGCGCTGGGCTAACCAGTTGGAGATCTGTGTCCTGGTCTTGAGGCAGCTGCCTGCACACAAGTTCTACTTCCTGGTGGGCTACAGTGAGACTCTGCTGTCCCATTTTGACAAATGTCCCATCCGTCTGCAGCTCCAGACTGTGTCCTCCAAGGTCGTATATAAGTACATCAAAGGCAGTCACTTTTTCAGCATCAGGCTCTAGCCTGTGAAGGACTCAACCATATGGGAAAGGAGTGAAGTAGAAATGGGGAAATACATCCCCTCACTGTCTCGAGGATTCCTTTTCAAAGCTGCTGTTGAATAAATAGACCTTCTGTGTTTTCTAGCCTCTTGGTTTGTTTTTCCTCCTTAGAGGAGAGAACTAGACTAGGGTTTCTTTGAAGATGTTCCAAGGCTCCCCAAAAGGCTGCCAGTTGTTTGAGGCTTGGGTAATAGCTACAGTGCAATGAGTCTCTTGTCACTTTACCAGGAACTTTACCTGGAGTTCTTTGTTTTTTCTCAAAGTGGAGGAATCCATTTTTGGTCATTATAAAATAATCAACATTAATTTATTTAAAATTTTAAACAATATGGACATGTGTCAAGTCAAACATGAAAGTTTCTTGTAATTCTTCTATAGAGAGAACTACTGTGAACAGTTTATTTTATTTCCAGATGTACATTTTCCCTCCAGAAATACCTTAATGGATACTCGTTGCTTATTAATAAGCTTTCAATTGAGCACCTACTGTAGGCCACAGATTCTTCTGAGTGCTTGGAATCCATCAATGGACAAAGCATTCTGTTCCAAGATCCCTGCCTTCGTGACACCTGTATCCCCGTGGAGGTCTGCAGGGAGGGTCAGGCAGCACTGAGGACTCCCAAGAAGGTGAGCTCAGTGCAGGAGATCGTTTCAGGAGGTGGCATCTGCAAAAGCTGCACGTGGTGCTGGGTGGTGGGGAAGGGATTGCTGACCAACTTCACTGTGACACTGACCTTGACCCTCACCTTGACCATGACCCTGTTTCATTAACCCTGAACCTCAACCTCACACACTGTATTCCAACCCTGACCTTGACTTATGATTCTGACCATAATCCTCACCCAGACTCTTATCATGATCTTGACCATAAAACTCAGAGTCATCTAAATATGACCCTTGCCCTGATCTTCCCTTATTGATAAACTGGATTCTGACCCTGACTCCAAAACCCAACCATCACCCAGACTATCCCTCACTCAGATCAGAGCCTACTCTTCACCCTGGTTTTGGCCTTGATTCTAACACTCAACAACCCTGGATTGATGGGACTGATTGTCATTCAGGCCCCAAGACACCCTCACACCTTGCTGACAAAACACAACCTTAACCTGACATGTCTGTTCACGTCTTCTGCCCATTTTTTGATTGGATCATTTGTTCTTTGGGTGTTGAGTTGGATAAGTTCTTTATAGATTTTGGATATTAGCCCTTTATCTGATATGTCATTTGCAAATATCTTCTCCCATTCCGGTGGTTGTTTTTTGGTTTTGTTGACTGTTTCTTTTTCTGTGCAAAAGCTTTTAATCTTGATGAGGTCACAATAGTTCATTTTTGCCCTTGCTCCACTTGCCTTTGGCAATGTTTCTAGGAAGAAGTTGCTGTGGCTCAGGTCGAAGAGGTTGCTGCCTATTTCTTCCTTTAGGATTTTGAAGGACTCCTGTCTCACATTTAGGTCTTCCAACGATTTTCAGTCTCTTTTTGTGTGTGGTGAAAGTATATGGTCCAGTTTCGTTTTTCTGTATGTGGCTGTCCAATTTTCCCAACACCATTTGTTGAAGAGACTGTCTTTCTTCCATTGGACATTCTTTCCTCCTTTGTCAAAGATTAGTGGACCATAGAGTTGAGGGTCCATTTCTGGGCTTTCTCTTCTGTTCCACTAATCTATGTGTCTGTTTTTGTGCCAGTAGCACTCTGTCTCGATGATGACAGCTTTGTAATAGAGCTTGAAGTCCGGAAATGTGATGCCACCAGCTTTGCTTTTCTTTTCCAATATTCCTCTGGCTATTCGGGGTCTTTTCTGGTTCCATACAAAATTGAGGATTATTTGTTCCATTTCTTTGAAGAAAGTGGATTGTATTTTGATAGGGATTGCCTTATGTGTAGTATGCTCTAGGTAGCATTGACATCTTCACAATATTTTTTCTTCCAATCCATGAGCATGGAATGTTTTTCCATTTCTTTGTGTCTTCCTCAATTTCTTTCATGAGTATTTTATAGTTTTCAGAGTACAGATTCTTTGCCTCTTTGGTTAGATTTATTCCTAGGTATCTTATGGTTTTGGGTGCTATTGTAAATGGGATTGACTCCTTAATTTCTTTCTTCTGTCTTGTTCTTGGTGTATAGGAATGCCACTGATTTCTGTGCATTGATTTTATATCCTGGTAATTTACTGAATTCCTGTATGAGTTCTAGCAGCTTTGGGGTAGAGTCTTTTGGGTTTTCCACATAAAGTATCATATCATCTGCCAAGAGTGAGAGTTTGGCTTCTTTGCTGATTCAGATGCCTTTGATTTGTTTTTGTTGTCTGATTGCTGTGGCTAGGACTTCTAAAATACTATGTTGAATAGCAGTGGTGATAGTGGACATCCCTGCCATGTTCCAGACCTTTGGGGAAAACTCTCAGTTTTTCCCCATTGGAATGATATTCGCTGTGGGTTTTTCATAGATGGCTTTTATGTTATTGAGGTATGTACCCTTTATCCCTATATTCTGAAAAGTTTTTGGTTATTTCTCTTTTCTTTTTGATATGTCTGCCCCGGGGCTTATCAATCTTGTTAATTCTTTCAAAGAACCAGCTCCTAGTTTCGTTGATCTGTTCTACTATTCTTTTGGTTTCTATTTCATTGATTTCTGCTCTGACTTTATTATTTTTCTTCTCCTGTTGGGTTTAGGCTTTATTTGCTGTTCTTTCTCCAGCTCCATTAGGTGTAGGGTTAGGTTGTGTATTTGAGACCTTTCATGCTTCTTGTGAAAGGCTTGTATTGCTATATAGTTTCCTCTTAGGACTGCCTTTGCTGCATCCCAAAGATTTTGAACAGTTGTGTTTTCATTTTCATTTCTTTCCATTAATTCTTCTTTAATTTCCTGGTTGACCCATTCATTATTTAGTACGATGCTCTTTAGCCTCCATGTATTTGAGTTCCTTCCGACTTTCCTCTTGTGATTGAGTTCTGGTTTCAAAGCATTGTGGTCTGAAAATATGCAGGGAATGATCCCAATCTTTTGGTACTGGTTGAGACCTGATTTGTGACCTAGCATGTGATCTATTCTGGAGAATGTGCCATGGGCACTAGAGAAGAATGTGTATTCTGTTGCTTTGGGATGGAATGTTCTGAATATATCTGTGAAGTCCAATTGGTCCAGTGTGTCATTTAAAGTCTTTATTTCCTTGTTGATCATTTGCTTAGATGATCTGTCCATTTCAGTGAAGGGAGTGTTAAAGTCCCCCACTATCATTGTATTGTTGTCAATGTGTTTCTTTGCTTTTGTTGTTAATTGGCTTATATAATTGGCTGCTCCCATGTTAGGGGCATAGATATTTACAATTGTTAGATCTTGTTGGATAGACCCTTTAAGTAGGATATATGTCCTTCCTCATCTCTTATTAGAGTCTTTGGTTTAAATCTAATATTTCTGATATAAGGATTGCCACCCCAGCTTTCTTTTGGCGTCCATTAGTATGGTAAATGGTTTTCCACCCCCTCACTTTCATTCTGGTGGTGTTTTTCGGTCTAAAATGAGTCTCTTGCAGACACCATATTGATGGGTCTTGTTTTTTTATCCAATCTGATAGCCTGTGTCTTTTGATTGGGGCATTTAGCCCATTTACATTCAGGGTCACTTTTGAAATATTTGAATTTAGTGCCATTGTATTGCCTGGAATATGACTCTTACTGTATATTGTCTCTGTTCCTTTCTGGTCTATGTTACTTTTAGGCTCTCTCTTTACTTAGAGGGCCTCTTTCAATATTTCTTGTAGGGCTGGTTTGTTGTTTGTAAATTCCTTTAGTTTTGATTGTCCTGGAAGCTTTTTATCTCTCCTTCTATTTTCAGTGACAACCTAGCTGGATATAGTATTCTTGGCTGCATATTTTTCTCGTTTAGTGCTCTGAAGATATCATGCCAGTCCTTTCTGGCCTGCTAGGTCTCTGTGGTTAGGTCTGTTGCCAATTAATGTTTCTACCATTGTAGGTTACATATCTCTTCTCCCGAGCTGCTTTTAGGATTTTCTCTTTGTCTCTGAGACTCATAAGTTTTACTATTAAATATAGGTCGTGGGCTCCTGGGTGGGTCAGTCATTAAGCGGCTGCCTTTGGCTCAGTTTATGATCCCAGTGTCCTGGGTCGAGTCCCATATCAGGCTCCCTGCTCAGTGGGAAGCCTGCTTCTCCTTCTCCCACTCCCCCTGCTTGTGTCCCTGCTCTCGCTGTCTCTGTCTCTGTCCAATAAATAAATAAAATCTTTTAAAAAATGGGTTGTGGTGTTGACCCATTTTTGTTGATTTTGAGTGGGGTTCTCTGTGCCTCCTGGATTTTGATGCCTTTTTCTTTCCCCAAATTCGGGAAGTTTTCTGCTATAATTTGCTGCAATATACCTTCTGCCCCTCTCTCTCTTTCTTCTTCTTCTGGGATCCCAGTTATTCGAATATTGTTTCATCTTATGGTATCATTTATTTCTCAAATTCTTCCCTCGTGATCCAGTAGTTGTTTATCTCTCCTTTTCCCAGCTTGTTTATTTTCCATCATTTGGTCTTCTATATCACTAATTCTCTCTTCTGCCTCATTTATCCCAGCAGTTAGAGACTCCATTTTTTATTGCACCTCATTAATAACCTTTTTGATTTCGACTTGGTTAGATTTTAGGTCTTTTATATCTCCAGAAAGGGTTTCTCTAATATCTTCCATGCTTTTTTCAAGCCCAGCTAGTATTTTTAAAATCGTCATTCTGAATTCTAGTTCCAACATCTTATTAATGTCCATATTGATTAGGTCCCTGGTAGTCGGTACTGCTTCTGTTCTTTTTTCTGGGGTGGTTTTTTCCATCTTGTCATTTGGTCCAGCGGACAATAGATGAATGAGAGAACAAAATGCTAACAGAGTAACAATGACCCCAGAAAAATATACATTAAACAAATCAGAAGAAATCTGAAACTGAGGGGAAATTAGTAAAAGAAAGTAAAAAAAAAAAAGGAAAAAGAAAAGATAAAAAGTAAAAAAACAAAAACAGAATATGATCAAATATGATCAGAAGAAAGTGCCTCCCAAAATTTTAAAAAAGAAAAGCTTATATATGTACACTAATAAGGGTAAATATGATGAAGGGATGGAATGATTGTAAAGATGAAAAATATAAAGGATTTTATAAAAGGAATTGGTATGAA
>NW_027399517.1:0-7606 GCF_003265705.2 Callorhinus ursinus | reverse complement strand
TGCTTCAATTTCTGGCAGAAGGGGAAACACACACTTGTTTTTTAAGTAGTCATTATTTTCATTCAAAGGTAGAACAATGACTTTGACATTTTTGGAAAAAGGAAATTACTCTTCCAAATGAACACCTCAACTCATCTGTTCCTCATGCAACTTGAGTGGGATGTGGTTTACTCCAGCCTCCAGGCCCCCACCTGGAGGGTCCTCCTGTATCATCTTGACAGTCCATGACCAGCATCCCCGGGGGCACAATGCTGAATTTGGGGGATGACTCTGGGGCTTCGTGCCACCGCACCTGTGCCTGGGGAAGCGGGAACCTGGAGGACCCTCCCAGATGATCCTGATGGCCCATTACCACCATCCCTGAGGACATGCGGCACAATGCTGAAGTTGGAGGACTGCTCTGGGGCTTCTTGCCACCACACCTGTGCCTGGGGGAAGCAGGAACCTGGAGGGCCCTCCCAGACAATCACAACGGACCATGATCAACATCTCTGTGGATCATGGGGCACAATGCTGGAATTGGGAGATGGCTCCGGGGCTTCTTGCTAGAGCACTTGTGCCCAGGGGAGTAGGAACCTGAAGGACCCTCCCAGACAATCGTAACGGACCATTACCACCATCCCCCTGAGGACATGGGGCACAATGCTGAAGTTGGAGGTTGGCTCTGCGGCTTGTTGCCACCACACTTGTGCCTGGGGGAACAGGAATCTGGACGACCCGCCCAGATGATCCTGATGGAACATTACCACGCTCCCTGAGGACATGGGGCACAATGCTAAGTTGGATTCCCTTGGTCCTGAAACCAGCAGGAACGGAGCTCCAAGGGCAGAGAGGAGACTCCAGGAGGATTTCCATCCAGGGATAGGGGGCCCACTGGAGGGCACAGAAGCAGTAAGCCCCACCGACCCACAGGCCATTTTCACAGGATCACCTCCTGCACTTACTCAACACGTTGTACGTCTTTGTGTGTGGACAGTGACCGGCCCATTCTGGGCTGGTGCACTTCCAGAGGAGCACTAGAAACTTTTCAGTGCTTGCTCCTGGGTCAGAGGACCAACGCCCAAAGAAGCAGGGATATCCCTCTTCCTGTGGAGCTGGGGAAGGCAGCTACCGTCCTGGGGCGGGACCAGGTCCAGGAGTGTGTTCTTTCTGAAGCCCCTGCCTTCGGTGGGTGTGGCTATGCCTAAAAAAGGCCCACTCAGCCCCAGAGTCAGGAGCAGTGACATGCTGTCTCCAACCCTAGCCCAGGATCACGACCGGAAACCATCCTGTCTTTGGGAGGACAGTTCTCCTTCAGGAGCCAGGGAGGGGACTGGCCCCTCTCCCCTCCCCAGGTCCAGGATGCCCGGGACCTGCAAGAGCTCTTCGTCTGAGGAGTCATGGAGAGCAAGTGTATCTCGTCAGCCCAGCAAGTGAAATAACCAAACCCCCACGCTCAGGTTCTAACGGAAGCAGAATTTCAATGTACTGTTTGGGGGAAGCCTCCTCCCCTCTTATGTGGCCTTGGGGGACCCCAAGGAAAGTCTTCTTTGTTCTCCTTCCCTCAGAGAGAGGAGCTGGCCCCATGTCCCGGGGTCCCCACCGTGTCCCAGTGCTGAGGAAGAGCCACACGCAGGGGCCTGGTGTCAGGAGTGTGGTTGGCCACTGCTCCTGGGCTCCCAGCCAGAGGCCTGGCGGCTGCATGGAAGAGCTGAATTGCTTTTGGGGGATGGAGTGCTCACTGCCCACACCGCTCACCATCCCCCTCTGCACTCTGCAATCCAGGCTCTCTGTCCACCTTACGTCAATCCCCAGTAATCCCCATGTTCCTGACATGGCAGGGATCATTCAGCATCACCCCATTGCACAGAGGAGGAGAGAGAGGCTCAGAGAGGGGAGTTAAATGGCTCCAGTCCCAGAGCTGGTCAGCAGAGAAGCTGGAAAGCCAGCCCTCCAGAGCCCCTGATAGACCAGCCAGAGACTCCCTCAGTTGAAAGTGAGCCCTCCCTTACCCGACCAGCCACGCACTGTCCCCTGACCTTCATGATAGCCTGTTCTTGACCTTGAAGGGGATCTGTCCAACTAGGAGGGAGAGTTCAGCTGGTGGGACAGGCTGTAGCTACACGACAGAGTGACACATCTGAGCTAGCAGGAGCCACACTCTGGTCTCCCTCCAGGAGCCTGACCAGGAGCTGGAATCTGGGTGCCCTAGGGGCCAGCACACAACAGGGTCTGCACTGACCAGGGATCCATGGCTCCCAGGGAGAGTCCTCTCTACCCTGTCCCCGCTCCTGCCTGGACACACCTCTCCTCACTGTGGGTCTGCAGGACCTGGAACCAGGCCCCATAGGGAAGGCTCGGTTCCAGCTTGTAATGATTTCACAGCCCGTGGGGCCCCTGGGGCTGGCAGGAGGACTGGCTGTGGACAAGGACTGGGCTGGGGAGGATGCAGGGCCTTGTGGTGAGTGACGGATGGGGCAGGGGCCAAGTCCTGGGGCCACTGCTCATGTCTAAAAAGGGCTGAAATCCCTGAATGCCCATGGGGTCCCTCATTACAGTAACAACCCCCTTCACACTTGGGCATCCTGCTGCTGGGCCTCTCCTCCCCAGCCTCCTCCCCGCCCCTCTACTCCAGCCGGGGCTACAGCCAGGGACAGGTTGGACCTCTGTCCCATCTCCTGCCAGGAAGACAAAGCAGAAGGAGGAGAGGAGAAGGGGAAGGGGCAGACTGATCTTCTCCCTGTCCTGAGTTGGCCTCCACTGATGCCTCCAGGTCCTCTGGCCCAGCCCTGCACTTTGCTGGACCCTGAGAGGGAGCCTGCATTCCAGGGCAGCTGGGTGGGAGGGGTATTCAATGACCTGTGTGACCCCAGATGGCCTATCCACCTGGCCTTGCACCCTAAGTCCTGCCGCCCAGGGTGGGTGTGATTGCGGGGTCCAGTGAACTTTGGGGCCACAGAGCAGTTGGCTGTGTTGAGGGAATGTCGGGGACCAGTCAGGTGCAGGGCCATTGGTCTCGTGTCCATCCGATGCAGGGCTGCTTCACCATACAGGTGCTGCGTGCAGGTCCCCTTGGCACACCTGGCCATGACACACCTGGCTGGCCCTCTCGGTGGGGAGGCCTGGGTGCCTGGTGCACCTGTCCCCCACCTACCCCTGGAGGAGCGGCCACGTTCAAGGGTTTCCATGTCCAACCCTCACAGACAGTTGGGAACCTGGGTCAAGAGAGGCAGGCACTTGCCCAAGACAAATGACGGGTGCAGAGCCCAAGGAGCAGGGCTGCTCTCCAGTCCTAGGCCAGCCCCAACCCTCCCACGAGGTTCGCTTTGGGGGTTAGGGCCCCTCAGATCCTCGGGGAGAGCTACCCACCGTGTCCCATATGGGGACATGACCTTGGCATTCCCAGGTATGTAGAGGCATGCGCACCTGCAAACCCACCCCCCCACACACACCACTCTGACTGCCCACCTGGAGTCAGAAGGGGAGGACACCCTGGGAGCGAGGTGGGGGACAAGGGGGAAAGAAGAAAGAGGTTGGAGAGAGCCGGGCCATGGGGCAGGGCATCAGGACTCCTGGCAAGGACCCAGATCCAGAGCTTGGGGAGGGGAGATAAGCCAGGCTGAATGTCAGGGGTCCCCAAGAGACCCAGTGGGTTGCCAGGGCACTGTGAAAAGACAGGGTCTGGGTTCCAGTGTCCACCACCACCCTGGGCACTTGGGATTAGGAAGAGATACCCACCCCCAAGTCCAGAGGGCTATAGCACAATAGGCCTCAGCTAACTCTGCTGTCACTTGGGCTGCAGAGATGCAGTGTCCCAAGGGTCCCACAGGCTTGTAGAGGAGCCTGTTGGCCTTGGATCTCCATCCCCGACCCCCTTGATCCCAGTCTTGGGAAAATGTTTTGTACCCCCTCGAGGTCCTTCTCAGCAGAAGACAGACTCGGGGCTTGGGGAGCTGAGGACCTGGTACGCAGAACGTGGCAGAGCACTGGGCCACCAGTCGGGAGACCAAGGTCAGGGCCCTCCTTGTTGCAGCCTCAGGGTCCCCACTGGAAGATGATCCAGAATCACTGCTCTGGTCAGGGTGAGGAGGCCTTAGGAAGGAATGGAGCACCAGGACAGGCAAGGGAAATGGGGACAAGGGAGGCTTCTGAGAGTTCTCACATCGCCCATGGAACCCACAGATCCTGCTCCTGGGAGAGACACAGACACAGAGACAGAGAAGGAGACAGAGAATGAACACAGGACAGAGGGAACCAGTAGGAGTCACAGACTCCATCAGCTTGGAAATGACATCCCGGCATTTGGTGCCATTCTATTCCTGAGAGTGCCGTTACATAGGCCATCCACCCTGGAGGGGAGGGGATTCCACAGGGATGTGTGACCAGGACTCAGGTGTGCCAGGAGTCACTGTGGGGACTGCCTAGCACATGGGCACTTACGAGGCCCAGGGACCTGAGCCTAACCCAAATGGGAGCCCCTGGAAATCTGTGTTGTGAGAGGACAAGGTCAGAATCAGTTCATTACTACCTTCCCACGGGGGCTGGGACACAGGCAGGAGGGGGTTGGCTTTGTCTGGACCCCAGAGCAGATTCAAGCCCCTCTGAGCTGTGTTCCATGCCAAGCCCAGCCCCTGGCTCATCCTTGCATTGCCAAGTATGCACCAGCCTCCTGTAATAGCAGGCACGGGACATGTGTAGAGTTCCTACCCTGATGGCATCCCTAGAAGTAGAAGCCAGAATACCCCGATGTGCAGATATGGAGCCCTGGGTGGCCCTGAGGGGCACGGGGTCTATCCAGGTTCACAGCTCTGGGCATGCACAACAACCGGGTCTGAACCCAGCTCTGTGCCATCACAGCAGAGACACCAGCTGCACCCAGGCCTCCCGGGGGCTGTGGGTGGGCTGTGTGTGTGACACTGTGTGAATGGGTCTTTGTGGGAGGGTTAGCATTGAGCAGTGGGGGAGGGGGTCCCTCGCGGGGCTCTTGTGTGAGGAGGAAGTTGGGTAAGGGGACCCCAGACATTGGTGACCTCAATTCCCTGACAACAGAGCCCAACAGAATTTGGAACCCCGGTAACCAGGCATCCACATTCCACAGACAGCCCCCTGCCCAGCTCATTTTGTTGGAGATCCTCAAACCAAGATGTTCACATGTTTTCTGCCGAGGTCCGGAGGCTGCAGGTGGAAGAAAGCGCGCCCTGCAGATGCTGTCTCCCGCTGGGGTTTTGGGTCAGTGCTCCCCACCGCCTCTGGCCATTTGGCCAGAAGCACAGAAAAGTGACACCAGGAGGCCCAGAGCCAGCCACCCAGCCCCACTCTCTCTGATGACCTGTGTAGCCCAAGGTGCTCTCCCTGTGTGTGTGTGTGTGTGTGTGTGTGTATGCGTGTGTGTGGATGGGGGTGTGTGTCTGTGTGTCTGTGTGTGTGTGTGAGTGCACGTGTGTGTGTATGGGTGTGTGTCTGTGTGTGTGTGTGTGAGTGTGTGTGTAAAGAGGGGTCATGCGGGGTGGGGCCACCCTGAGCAGGAGATCATGTTCAAAGTCAAGGCTGGCTGTGTGGGATGGGGTGTGCGGGCGCTGCCCCTTCTGCCCAAAGTTTATCCCGATAGCCCTGCAGGGATGGGTCCCTACATCCCGGTGCAGGGCTGTGCACGCACAGGTGTGTGTCTGATCTGGGAGCAGCAGGGGGACTGGGCAGGAGTAGAGTGCGGATGGCCTGGCAGGGTTGTGATGCCTCGGGGCCGGCTACCAGTCCCTGTCTTTGCAGAAGGCCACGGAGGACATGGAGAGAAGGCTGCTGGACACGCCCTCCATCTCCTCGACAGAGGGGGTGACCCCACAGGGGTCCCTAGGAGCAGATGCTGGGGATTGTAGGGGAAGACCTCCTACACCACCCAGACCAATGTCCCAGGTGGTTGTCCACCAGACAGTGGTCCAGGAGCCAGAGCCCACGGAGGCCAAGGCTGAGGGTGAGAAGGCTGGGGCTGGGTGTTTTTGGTGTGTGGGGATGGGTCACTCCTGGCCCCACAGGGAGGAGTCTGCAGAGGCTGGTTGGGGCCAGGAGCAAGCCTGGGCTCAGAGCACACATCGGGTGGACTGCAGTCGGGGAGAAGTCCCTGTGAGGGTTCCTTCCTGGCTGTGGCTTCTCTGGGAGTCTCTGGGAGTCCCTGGACTGGGCTCTGTCTCTGCAAAGGCCCATGGAGAGTAGGCACAGAGGTGGGCTTTTCTCTTTTCACAGCTGCTCCACCACCTGAGGATCTAGAGCTGGCTCCAACTCCATCAGCAGCTCTGGGGGTAGGGGTGGTGCCTACAGCAACTTCAGGAGGACACCAGGAGCTGGCAGGTAACCAAGCACCTGCCCACGGAGAGCCTGGCATGGACCAGGAATAACTGGCATCTGCTCCTGCCCCAGCCCCTGCCACAGTTCCTGCCCCTGCCAGAGCCGCTCTCTCTGCCCCTGCCCCTACCCCTGCCCCTGCCCCTGCCCCTGGCCCTGCTCTTACACCCAGCCCTGCCCCTATCCTAACCCCTGCCCCTACTCCTGCTCCTGCAGGGCTCCCAGAGCCACATCTAGAGCCCACAGCCCTGCAGGGAGAGCTCCTTGTACCATCGCTGGACCCCGACACCTCGCCAGAATGTTTCATCCCCTCAGTTCCATCGCCGGACCCCGATGCCTCACCAGAGTGTTTCATCCCCTCCCCCGATGTTCTTTCTCTCTGGTTCATATTAACTGTCATTTTATCTTTTCATGTTCTGTATACTGTTTATTATTTGTTTTAAATAAAATTACTTGTTTTCAATTGAACATGTCATGAGCATTAAGTACATGTCCAACGCTGTGCCACCACACCCCAGAACATTGCTGCAGAATATCTCATTCCCCAAAGGAGTCCCCGAACCAGAAGGCCTCCCTGCCCATTTATCCCCAAGCCCAGACGCTGGCAACCCCTAAGGTGCTTTCTCTCTCTTTTCTTTTACCTGTTCTGGATGATTCCATAAGTGGAATCACCAAGTAAGGGCCTTTGTGTCTGCCCACCTATTTTCAAAAGGGACTCGTTTTCTCCTGTGTTTACTTGACATAGAATTTCTCTTATTTGATATTGAAATCCCCGGTGGATTACACATCACATGTAATTATAGAGGCCACTTTAGGAATTGTGGGCACAATCTCTGGGCCGAGACCCCTGTTCCTGCTGGGACACCACAGCCTGACCCCAGACAGGAAACGGCTGGTTCCTCCTGTGGCCCACACAGAAACCAGGGAAATGCAGAAAGCTGGAAGACACAACACAAAGGGCAAAAGCACTGCTCACAACCCAAGGCCAGAGAAAGGTTTCACCTGACTCTGGTCCAAACCATGCTCCAAGTCACTGGGTTCCACAGGGACGGAGACCAAACACATGCAAGTCCAAGGCGGAAGGAGGGGCACGCAGGGAATATGTGTGAGAGATGTGGAGCTCCCGGGTAAGGACTCCAGCAAAGGAAACCCTATGGAGGCAGCGCCGGTCACCCTCAGACCGGCAGGTGTCCGGTCTGGGGAGAACGTGAGGAAGCGGAGGTCCAATGCAGGTCCCCTGGAGAGAAGGTTGATGGGCACCCCTGTCTGGGAGAACAGTGAGCAGGACCCA
>NW_027399516.1:0-7606 GCF_003265705.2 Callorhinus ursinus | reverse complement strand
TGAAGCAGCTGCCTTCACCTGAGGTCATGATCCCGGGGTCCTGGGATCGAGCCCCACTTTGGGCTCCCTGCTCTGTGGGGAGTTTGCTTCTCCCTCTCCTCCCTGCTTGTGTTCCCTCTCTCGCTGTCTCTCCTTCTCTCTCTCTCCAAGAAAATCTTTAAACAAAAATAACATCAGTAAAGAGAACTACATGGGAAATATTTAAAAAACAGAATGAAAGGCTTTCTCGTTTCTGGTTCTCTCTAATTTCCACCTAATTAAATATATGAATGTGCAGATCACAGTGGAGAGCATGATTGAGCGGGAAGATGCCGAGCTCACCTCCTCCCATGGACACGAGGACACACACGGAACGCCGCCCACTCTGGAAAAGACCTGAGGACTGGAGAGGCCTTCTACAGCGAGGAGCTTGAGGAGAGGGCCACATCCTCATGGCAGCAGGGGCTCAAACGAGGTCCGGAGCCAAAACCCAAGCACAAATAGCCACAATCCAAAGGGATGTCAGAGACGCAGAGATCCTCCGTGAGGAGTGAGGCGATCAAGCCCCACATCAGGTACCCCGCGCCAGAGGACCTCCCCAGGAAGACGAACCTGCATAATGTCTGGCTTTGAAAATCTTCACAGCTTATCTTGGGGAGCTTTGAAAATTAGGCGGACATCACTCTGGGAGAGCGGGAGGCTCCCCTCTCACACCGCCAACGTGGGGCGTCAGCCCATCTGAGACCTAGCATGGGGGCAGCAGTTTGGAGATTTATTGTCTAACATACCGTGTGTGCTGGAGGGCAAGTATCGGTAGGGGCTTTCTCTGGGAACAGAATGCCCGGCCCTCAGCACTTTCCTGCCCTCCTTCTGAAGTTACCCTGGTGTTTCCACGAGCCAATTCTCATGTTTTCCATCTATATTGCTAGCACTCCACACCATCCTGGTCCCCTGTGGACCCACCTCCCCAACGCTCCCACCCCAGCAGGTGCCCCTACAAAGTGGATCAGGCCCCACCATTCCTGGTAGACACTTTGGCTGGGACCAGCAGTCCTGCAAGGAGAATCCTGTCCAGGCAGGATGGGAGACAATACGATCCAGCAGCACACACACAACAGCTGGGGCTGGGCCTCTCGGCTCACTGTGCTGGGAGCAGGCGTCCTATTTTATCTGGCAATCCCACCCAGCAAACCTGGCACCTATGGCCAGACCTCCCAGCAGCCACACTGGTACCAGCAGGTCCCCAGTTATGGAGGCCGGTCACTGCCCAGTCGACCCGAGGTCAAGCCCTGTCCCTCAGGAATCCTGCAGCACTCACGACAGGGGACAAAGGGTCTGGTGACCAGGGTCACAGTGCTGCCTAACCCCATGGGACACCTTCTGTATAAGACCAGGACACACAGCCGACCTAATGCACAGAAACAAACACCATATCAGACAAAATGAGGAGACAGAGAAAATGTGGGGGTATGAGGCTCAAAGCAATGAAGATCTAACTTGATTTTGTCCAGGGAGTTAATGAATTGCCCTAACAGAACTTACTGAATAATCCTTTCATCAGTGATTTCAAATCTATAGTCTTATGAAATGTGGGTTTATTTCTGGACTTGCTTTTCTGTGCCATGATCTGTGGTCTCTGCTAAATTCTAAGGCTGTCCCTATTCCAACCATAGCCTCTAAATTCTCAGAAATAGACTTGGCATTGCCTCAGAGATTTGTGTTTGCGGTCTCGTTGCTTACACTAGACTGCGGGTTCCTTGAGGGCAGGGGATGTTATTCTTGCCGGCACCTGAGCATGTACGGTGACAGGGAAAAAGGAAGGGCATAGAAGCATCAAGAGAAGTGGGCACGCTCCAGCACAGGGTGGTCAGATTTAGCAAATACAGGTACTGGTTGCCCAGCCATGGTAGAATATCACATAAACAAGTAATTTTTGTATAACTTATCCCATACAATATTTGGAACATATACTAAAATATCATTTGTTACCTGGCTGAGATTATAAGCAGGGGACCTGTAATTTATCTGTGATAAAAAGTGCCCCAGTGGGCACTCACACATCTGGTAAACCGGACCATTTCCCTGTTGTTACTCTGCACTTGCTCCTTAAAAAAATATTCACGGGTACACGAGTGACACAAGCCAATGTAGCCTATACACTCAGTCCAAATGGTTCCTCGTTTGTGCCAGGCGCCATACCAACTAAAGGGTTATAATGATCGGCAAAATCCAGCCCGGCCCTCGCTTCATGAAGTTTACCATTTAGTGGGATTGATGGCCACGAATCACATGGTCAAGCTCATTTATTGGAAAAGTATAAGGAGGTACAAGAATGAATAGCAGGGGACTGAATCTGGTGGGGTGGGTACTCAACCCCCCAAACAAGGGGTAAATGAGTCAGAGCTCATTATGTATCTAGGAGAGAGAATTCCGGGAAAGAGAATAGTATGTGCAAAGGTCCTGAGGTGGTAGAGCCCAGGTGGGAGGATCTGAGATGAGTGAGGGAGTAAGGGAGAGGGGGTTGTAGAGGCAGGCCCGCCTGATCCTACGGGCCCACAGTGAGTCGGGGCAAGTGCAGGTCTTAGCAAGGAATGACTTAATGCTGCTGAGTTTCTGGAGCTGGCTATGGCCAAAATACCAGATTGGGTGTTTGGAAGGGGCCGGCATGGATGGTACCAGTGATCTCTGGGAGGGCAGCCAGTGGCCTCACAGGCAATGGAGGGGGAAAAGTAGGCTACACTGCACTCAGTCACGGTGGAACCACAGTGTAACCACGGTGGAAGGCAGGCAAGGGGAGAGGCATCAATGAGACCCTGGCACAGCAAGGGCAGACCTCCACCATTCCTGGGGAGGGGGTGGTAACCTACGGCGAGAACGGGGTGCCTGACCTAGGGTGGGAAGGGTGAGGGAGCCCAGGAGAAGGTGTGCACACAGGAGGGCTGATGCCAAGATGGCAGAGCCAGGGAGACACTCGTGCACCCAGCTGCAGAGCTGGGTCAGAGGGGACACACGCGTCACCCAGACTCCCCTCCATGAGCCTCATGGAGATCCTGCAGGTAGGCAGCATTACCCCAGCCCCACTATGCAGGGGGGCAACTGCAGTTCAGAGCCTTTCCCAGATGGCAGAGCTGGTACAGGGCAGAGTCAGAATTCAAACTCACATCTGTTTAGCTACTAAGCACACACTCTGTCCTGTGTGCCAGGACGCCCCTCCTGTCCCCTGACCCTCACAGCGATGATATAACAAGGTCCAAGAGTTAAGATGGAGAGGTCCAATTTCAGCAGGGAGGAGAGTTGGTAGGTGGGAAGGCGAATTCTCATTTCCTGCAGTTCTGCAAGGTGATCAGCCCCTGAACCTGCAAGCCTGGGCCAATTTAGAGCACCCAGGGTGGACACGGCCACCCTGGCCACATGCTGTGGTCAGTAGAGGAGCTTGAAAATGCTGGGCACCTGCCTGTCCTCCCATTGGTGCTTCTCCACAGGTGGTTCCCACATGCAGTCAGGTAACGACCCACTGGTACATCAGGTGCTCTCAGGCTGGAGTATCTCAGAAAGGCCTACCCCCAACCCCACCCACTGCACTGCCAGGTATCCCAGCTAATCTGAGTTTAAAACTAAGATCTTTAAAGGCCCAAGACCCCTTAAAAATTATTGTCTACTCCCAGCTCTGAAATACAGCTGACCTTCGAACACTGTGGGGGGTCAGTGATGCTGACCCCACATGAAGACACAGATCTGCATATAACTTTTGACCCCCCAAAAAAATATATCTACTGATATCCTACTGTGGACCAGAAGCCCTACAAACAACATAAACAATCAATTAGCACATACTTTGTATGTTGCATATATTACCTACTAAGTTTTTACAATAAAGTAAACTAGAGAAAAGGAAAGGTTATTAAGAAAATCAGAAGGAAGGGCGCCTGGGTGGCTCAGTTGGTTAAGCGACTGCCTTCGGCTCAGGTCATGATCCTGGAGTCCCGGAATCGAGTCCCGCATTGGGCTCCCTGCTCAGCAGGGAGTCTGCTTCTCCCTCTGACCCTCTCCCCTCTCATGTGCTCTCTCTCTCTCTCTCTCTCTCTCTCTCTCTCATTCTCGCTCTCTCAAATAAATAAATAAAATCTTAAAAAAAAAAAGAAAATCAGAAGGAAGAGAAAATGCATTCATCGTACCATACTGTATTCACCAGGGAAAAAAATCTACCTCTCAGTGGACCCACAGAGCTCAGGCCCGAGTTGCTCAAGGCTCAAGGATAACTCAAAATAAAACAAGACTAACATGGCACAGCTGGGTGGCTCAGTCTCTGAGTGTCTGCCTTCAGCTCAGGTCATGATCCCAGGGTCCTGAGATTGAGCCCGGCGTCAGGCTCCAAGCTCAGTGGGAAGCCTGCTTCTCCCTCTCCCACTCCCCCGCTTGTGTTTCCCCTCTACACAATGCTCTGGCCTTAGCTGGGTTCCCACGTTTGTACCTCATTCTCCAGAACATGTTCATTCTCCCTGAGGGAGACTCTGTATGCATTAAACACCCAACTCCCCATGATTTCTCTGGAGAAGGGTCTATCCAAGTCCTTTGTCTATTTTAAAATTTGGTGGTCTTTTTATTGAGTAGTTGTAAAAGCTCTTTACATATTCTGGACAACAGTCTCTTACTAGATACATAATGTACAAATATTTCCTTCTGGGTGCTGTCTTATCACTTTCAGGATAGTGACTTCAGATGTACAAAGATTTGTAATTTTTTTTTTTTACATTTTTTTAAGAGCGAGGGAGAGAGAGTGTGTGAGTGGTCGGGGGCAGAGGCAGAGGGAGAGAGACTCACAAGCAGGCCCTACACTCAGCGTGGAGCCTGACATGGGGCTTGATATCATGACCCTGAGATCATGATCTGAGCCAAAATTAAGTTAGATGCTTAACTGACTGAGCCACCCAGCCATGCTGAAAAGATTTTTAATTCTGAGGATATTATTTTTCTTTCTTTTCTTATGCTTTTCTGTCAGAGCTAAAAGCATTGCTAAATCCACGATTATGAAGATTTATCCCCATTTATTTCTTCTAGAGTTTATAATTTTACCTCTTACATTTAAACCTTTATTTTGAGCTAAAGTTTCTATGTGGAATGAGGTAAGGGTCCACTTTCATTTTTCTGCACATGGATAACCAATTGTCCCCCAATGTAATGTTGTCCACCCTTGTCAAAATCAGTGGAACATAGAAGAAGGGGTTTATTTCTGGTCTCAGTTAAATCCCACTGATCTGTATGCATACCTTTTGAAAAAGGTATGCATAACAATAAAAATTGTTATTTTATATATTTATTTAAATAGTTTTAAATTTAAATTCAATTAATTAACATATAATGTATTATTTTCTTCAGGGTGAATGCATAACTTTACGACAGTATTACAACATTTTCTTGACTGTTGCTTTATATTAGATTTGAACTTTGGAAGTATGACATTTCACTTTGACTTTCTTTTTCAAGATTCTTCTGGCTATCTTATGGTCCCTTGAAATTCCATATGACTGTTAGGATTAGCTTGTGCATTTCTTCCCAAAGGCCTTTGTGAATTTTCTGGGGAACACATTGAATTTCCACATCGCCTTGTGTTCTACAGCCATCTTATCAATAGCATGTCTTTTCATCAACATGGGGTGTCTTCAGAATTATTTAGGTTTCCCTTACTTTCTTTCAGCAAGGTTTTGTAACATTCAGTGTACAAGATGTGCACCTTGATTACATCTATTCCTAAATATTTGTTTAATGTTGATGTTCCCTAAAATGGAATTGTTTTCTTAAATTCCTTTTTGGATGATTCATTGCTAGTGTATACAAATAAGAGAGATTTTTGTGTATTGATATTTTGTCCTGTAACTGTGCTGAATTAGGTAACTGGCTGTAATAATTTTTTGTTGATTCTTTAGGAAGCTCTATATAAGATGATGTCATCCCTGGTCTCTGAATAGACAGAGTTCTAGTGTTTCCTTTCAGACGTGGAGGCCTTCATTCTTGGCTTATCTTTCTGGGTAGAACTTTCCGTCCAATATTTAGCAACAGGTGAAAACCAGCATTCTGTCCTTGTTCCTGATTTCAGAGTAGAGCTGTCCATCTTCAGACTTAAGCATGGTGTTTGCTAGAGATTTAATGAGAAAATTACTCCTTATTCCTTCTTTCATGAGTATTTATGTCAGCAACAGCCATTGGGCATTTGTTAGAACATTTTCCGCATCAATTAATATGACCACATGTTTTATTTAAAAATTCATTGTGCTATATAACATTGCGTGTTTCACTCTATTGAATAACCTTTGAGGAGTTTGTGCAGAGCCACTTGATTAGGGTGCACAGTCTATATATGAGTTCTTGGTATTGCAATTCTTCTGATCTAGCTTCTTACATCTATATTAAGAAAGGTACAGGAATGCATTTTGCTGATTTTGTGGGGATGGTAATAGTGGATAGGGTTAGGGTTAGGAGTTAGGGATTAGGGTTAGGTTTAGGGTCTCTGTCCTCTGCTGCACAGATCCCATTCTCCTCTGGTAACTAGAGTGATATTTTCAGAACATAACCTTTGGGCCTTTCTGTGGTCTGCTCCTTTCCTGCCTGTCCTCTCCAGCCTCACCTCTTCCACCACAGCCACCCTTCTATGGGCCACCCAAGTGTGTGTTCGTCCCACATGTGCTCTGGGCCTGACTAAAAGCCTTTGCTTTTGCTGTGCCCTCGGCCAGGATCACTCTTCCTTCCCCTTGCTTCATATCTGACTTGTTCCCCCATTGGCTGGGTCTGGAATTGCCCTCTGGTGACCTGAGTCATGTCTGGTGGTTGAGTGTGCTTATCCCCTACTTAAATGTAGTGCCTGCCTTCCCGTTGTGAGTGATTTACTAACCTGCCGGGTATGGGGTAGGCCAAGGGAAGTAGCCTTAGCACCTATGCAAAAACATCAATCTCAGAGGGTCTCACCACACTTGCCTATAATGGGGGAGCTGCTGTCCTCACAGGGGGGAGCAGGTAGTACTCTTAAAGGGGGACCAGCCATGGGACGTGGTTGGATAAGACTTTGAACCCTTTGGGGCTGGGGAGATGTAGACCTGGACCTGGAAGCTTACAGCCTTGGATTCAAGCCTGGGGCCTAAACAAGCCCCCTCTTCTTCCTGGTGTCGACTATTGCCTCCCATGTCCACGGGATGGACCTGATTCTTAACGTGGCAGAGTTTGAGGGTGACCCCTCCTAGGAATTCCAGTGTCTTACTGAGCACCTTATCAGCAGGATGCCCAGCAGCCTTCCAGTGAGGACTCTAAAGGAAGTGGAGACAGATCTGTGGGGCCAGCGGCAGCCCACTCAAAGCAAAATGGGACAGGTGGCCGGCCCTGCTGATTCTAGACCTTCTGTAAGACAAAGAAATGAGGGCTGTGCCCAAAGATGCTTCCTTCCTGGAAGGTTGGGATGGGATCTGCAGGGGGTGCGACCAGTGGAGGGCACCTGCACGGTTTGCCCAGGAGCTCAGCATGCTGACTGTGGGGCTGCATGGGTTTCCAGCCTGTGAATCCTCAGGCTCCCCTTTGGAAGACAGGCTGCTGATGGCCCCCATCTCCGGGAACAGACATTGGGGAGGTCCTGCTGGCAGAT
>NW_027399515.1:0-7606 GCF_003265705.2 Callorhinus ursinus | reverse complement strand
TGCTTCAATTTCTGGCAGAAGGGGAAACACACACTTGTTTTTTAAGTAGTCATTATTTTCATTCAAAGGTAGAACAATGACTTTGACATTTTTGGAAAAAGGAAATTACTCTTCCAAATGAACACCTCAACTCATCTGTTCCTCATGCAACTTGAGTGGGATGTGGTTTACTCCAGCCTCCAGGCCCCCACATGGAGGGTCCTCCTGTATCATCTTGACAGTCCATGACCAGCATCCCCGGGGGCACAATGCTGAATTTGGGGGATGACTCTGGGGCTTCGTGCCACCGCACCTGTGCCTGGGGAAGCGGGAACCTGGAGGACCCTCCCAGATGATCCTGATGGCCCATTACCACCATCCCTGAGGACATGCGGCACAATGCTGAAGTTGGAGGACTGCTCTGGGGCTTCTTGCCACCACACCTGTGCCTGGGGGAAGCAGGAACCTGGAGGGCCCTCCCAGACAATCACAACGGACCATGATCAACATCTCTGCGGATCATGGGGCACAATGCTGGAATTGGGAGATGGCTCCGGGGCTTCTTGCTAGAGCACTTGTGCCCAGGGGAGTAGGAACCTGAAGGACCCTCCCAGAAAATCGTAACGGACCATTACCACCATCCCCCTGAGGACATGGGGCACAATGCTGAAGTTGGAGGTTGGCTCTGCGGCTTGTTGCCACCACACTTGTGCCTGGGGGAACAGGAATCTGGACGACCCGCCCAGATGATCCTGATGGAACATTACCACACTCCCTGAGGACATGGGGCACAATGCTAAGTTGGATTCCCTTGGTCCTGAAACCAGCAGGAACGGAGCTCCAAGGGCAGAGAGGAGACTCCAGGAGGATTTCCATCCAGGGATAGGGGGCCCACTGGAGGGCACAGAAGCAGTAAGCCCCACCGACCCACAGGCCATTTTCACAGGATCACCTCCTGCACTTCCTCAACACGTTGTACGTCTTTGTGTGTGGACAGTGACCGGCCCATTCTGGGCTGGTGCACTTCCAGAGGAGCACTAGAAACTTTTCAGTGCTTGCTCCTGGGTCAGAGGACCAACGCCCAAAGAAGCAGGAATATCCCTCTTCCTGTGGAGCTGGGGAAGGCAGCTACCGTCCTGGGGCGGGACCAGGTCCAGGAGTGTGTTCTTTCTGAAGCCCCTGCCTTCGGTGGGTGTGGCTATGCCTAAAAAAGGCCCACTCAGCCCCAGAGTCAGGAGCAGTGACATGCTGTCTCCAACCCTAGCCCAGGATCACGACCGGAAACCATCCTGTCTTTGGGAGGACAGTTCTCCTTCAGGAGCCAGGGAGGGGACTGGCCCCTCTCCCCTCCCCAGGTCCAGGATGCCCGGGACCTGCAAGAGCTCTTCGTCTGAGGAGTCATGGAGAGCAAGTGTATCTCGTCAGCCCAGCAAGTGAAATAACCAAACCCCCACGCTCAGGTTCTAACGGAAGCAGAATTTCAATGTACTGTTTGGGGGAAGCCTCCTCCCCTCTTATGTGGCCTTGGGGGACCCCAAGGAAAGTCTTCTTTGTTCTCCTTCCCTCAGAGAGAGGAGCTGGCCCCATGTCCCAGGGTCCCCACCGTGTCCCAGTGCTGAGGAAGAGCCACACGCAGGGGCCTGGTGTCAGGAGTGTGGTTGGCCACTGCTCCTGGGCTCCCAACCAGGGGCCTGGCGGCTGCATGGAAGAGCTGAATTGCTTTTGGGGGATGGAGTGCTCACTGCCCACACCGCTCACCATCCCCCTCTGCACTCTGCAATCCAGGCTCTCTGTCCACCTTACGTCAATCCCCAGTAATCCCCATGTTCCTGACATGGCAGGGATCATTCAGCATCACCCCATTGCACAGAGGAGGAGAGCGAGGCTCAGAGAGGGGAGTTAAATGGCTCCAGTCCCAGAGCTGGTCAGCAGAGAAGCTGGAAAGCCAGCCCTCCAGAGCCCCTGATAGACCAGCCAGAGACTCCCTCAGTTGAAAGTGAGCCCTCCCTTACCCGACCAGCCACGCACTGTCCCCTGACCTTCATGATAGCCTGTTCTTGACCTTAAAGGGGATCTGTCCAACTAGGAGGGAGAGTTCAGCTGGTGGGACAGGCTGTAGCTACACGACAGAGTGACACATCTGAGCTAGCAGGAGCCACACTCTGGTCTCCCTCCAGGAGCCTGACCAGGAGCTGGAATCTGGGTGCCCTAGGGGCCAGCACACAACAGGGTCTGCACTGACCAGGGATCCATGGCTCCCAGGGAGAGTCCTCTCTACCCTGTCCCCGCTCCTGCCTGGACACACCTCTCCTCACTGTGGGTCTGCAGGACCTGGAACCAGGCCCCATAGGGAAGGCTCGGTTCCAGCTTGTAATGATTTCACAGCCCGTGGGGCCCCTGGGGCTGGCAGGAGGACTGGCTGTGGACAAGGACTGGGCTGGGGAGGATGCAGGGCCTTGTGGTGAGTGACGGATGGGGCAGGGGCCAAGTCCTGGGGCCACTGCTCATGTCTAAAAAGGGCTGAAATCCCTGAATGCCCATGGGGTCCCTCATTACAGTAACAACCCCCTTCACACTTGGGCATCCTGCTGCTGGGCCTCTCCTCCCCAGCCTCCTCCCCGCCCCTCTACTCCAGCCGGGGCTACAGCCAGGGACAGGTTGGACCTCTGTCCCATCTCCTGCCCGGAAGACAAAGCAGAAGGAGGAGAGGAGAAGGGGAAGGGGCAGACTGATCTTCTCCCTGTCCTGAGTTGGCCTCCACTGATGCCTCCAGGTCCTCTGGCCCAGCCCTGCACTTTGCTGGACCCTGAGAGGGAGCCTGCATTCCAGGGCAGCTGGGTGGGAGGGGTATTCAATGACCTGTGTGACCCCAGATGGCCTATCCACCTGGCCTTGCACCCTAAGTCCTGCCGCCCAGGGTGGGTGTGATTGCGGGGTCCAGTGAACTTTGGGGCCACAGAGCAGTTGGCTGTGTTGAGGGAATGTCGGGGACCAGTCAGGTGCAGGGCCATTGGTCTCGTGTCCATCCGATGCAGGGCTGCTTCACCATACAGGTGCTGCGTGCAGGTCCCCTTGGCACACCTGGCCATGACACACCTGGCTGGCCCTCTCGGTGGGGAGGCCTGGGTGCCTGGTGCACCTGTCCCCCACCTACCCCTGGAGGAGCGGCCACGTTCAAGGGTTTCCATGTCCAACCCTCACAGACAGTTGGGAACCTGGGTCAAGAGAGGCAGGCACTTGCCCAAGACAAATGACGGGTGCAGAGCCCAAGGAGCAGGGCTGCTCTCCAGTCCTAGGCCAGCCCCAACCCTCCCACGAGGTTCGCTTTGGGGGTTAGGGCCCCTCAGATCCTCGGGGAGAGCTACCCACCGTGTCCCATATGGGGACATGACCTTGGCATTCCCAGGTATGTAGAGGCATGCGCACCTGCAAACCCACCCCCCCACACACACCACTCTGACTGCCCACCTGGAGTCAGAAGGGGAGGACACCCTGGGAGCGAGGTGGGGGACAAGGGGGAAAGAAGAAAGAGGTTGGAGAGAGCCGGGCCATGGGGCAGGGCATCAGGACTCCTGGCAAGGACCCAGATCCAGAGCTTGGGGAGGGGAGATAAGCCAGGCTGAATGTCAGGGGTCCCCAAGAGACCCAGTGGGTTGCCAGGGCACTGTGAAAAGACAGGGTCTGGGTTCCAGTGTCCACCACCACCCTGGGCACTTGGGATTAGGAAGAGATACCCACCCCCAAGTCCAGAGGGCTATAGCACAATAGGCCTCAGCTAACTCTGCTGTCACTTGGGCTGCAGAGATGCAGTGTCCCAAGGGTCCCACAGGCTTGTAGAGGAGCCTATTGGCCTTGGATCTCCATCCCCGACCCCCTTGATCCCAGTCTTGGGAAAATGTTTTGTACCCCCTCGAGGTCCTTCTCAGCAGAAGACAGACTCGGGGCTTGGGGAGCTGAGGACCTGGTACGCAGAACGTGGCAGAGCACTGGGTCACCAGTCGGGAGACCAAGGTCAGGGCCCTCCTTGTTGCAGCCTCAGGGTCCCCACTGGAAGATGATCCAGAATCACTGCTCTGGTCAGGGTGAGGAGGCCTTAGGAAGGAATGGAGCACCAGGACAGGCAAGGGAAATGGGGACAAGGGAGGCTTCTGAGAGTTCTCACATCGCCCATGGAACCCACAGATCCTGCTCCTGGGAGAGACACAGACACAGAGACAGAGAAGGAGACAGAGAATGAACACAGGACAGAGGGAACCAGTAGGAGTCACAGACTCCATCAGCTTGGAAATGACATCCCGGCATTTGGTGCCATTCTATTCCTGAGAGTGCCGTTACATAGGCCATCCACCCTGGAGGGGAGGGGATTCCACAGGGATGTGTGACCAGGACTCAGGTGTGCCAGGAGTCACTGTGGGGACTGCCTAGCACATGGGCACTTACGAGGCCCAGGGACCTGAGCCTAACCCAAATGGGAGCCCCTGGAAATCTGTGTTGTGAGAGGACAAGGTCAGAATCAGTTCATTACTACCTTCCCACGGGGGCTGGGACACAGGCAGGAGGGGGTTGGCTTTGTCTGGACCCCAGAGCAGATTCAAGCCCCTCTGAGCTGTGTTCCATGCCAAGCCCAGCCCCTGGCTCATCCTTGCATTGCCAAGTATGCACCAGCCTCCTGTAATAGCAGGCACGGGACATGTGTAGAGTTCCTACCCTGATGGCATCCCTAGAAGTAGAAGCCAGAATACCCCGATGTGCAGATATGGAGCCCTGGGTGGCCCTGAGGGGCACGGGGTCTATCCAGGTTCACAGCTCTGGGCATGCACAACACCGGGTCTGAACCCAGCTCTGTGCCATCACAGCAGAGACACCAGCTGCACCCAGGCCTCCCGGGGGCTGTGGGTGGGCTGTGTGTGTGACACTGTGTGAATGGGTCTTTGTGGGAAGGTTAGCATTGAGCAGTGGGGGAGGGGGTCCCTCGCGGGGCTCTTGTGTGAGGAGGAAGTTGGGTAAGGGGACCCCAGACATTGGTGACCTCAATTCCCTGACAACAGAGCCCAACAGAATTTGGAACCCCGGTAACCAGGCACCCACATTCCACAGACAGCCCCCTGCCCAGCTCATTTTGTTGGAGATCCTCAAACCAAGATGTTCACATGTTTTCTGCCGAGGTCCGGAGGCTGCAGGTGGAAGAAAGCGCGCCCTGCAGATGCTGTCTCCCGCTGGGGTTTTGGGTCAGTGCTCCCCACCGCCTCTGGCCATTTGGCCAGAAGCACAGAAAAGTGACACCAGGAGGCCCAGAGCCAGCCACCCAGCCCCACTCGCTCTGATGACCTGTGTAGCCCAAGGTGCTCTCCCTGTGTGTGTGTGTGTGTGTGTGTGTGTATGCGTGTGTGTGGATGGGGGTGTGTGTCTGTGTGTCTGTGTGTGTGTGTGAGTGCACGTGTGTGTGTATGGGTGTGTGTCTGTGTGTGTGTGTGTGAGTGTGTGTGTAAAGAGGGGTCATGCGGGGTGGGGCCACCCTGAGCAGGAGATCATGTTCAAAGTCAAGGCTGGCTGTGTGGGATGGGGTGTGCGGGCGCTGCCCCTTCTGCCCAAAGTTTATCCCGATAGCCCTGCAGGGATGGGTCCCTACATCCCGGGTGCAGGGCTGTGCACGCACAGGTGTGTGTCTGATCTGGGAGCAGCAGGGGGACTGGGCAGGAGTAGAGTGCGGATGGCCTGGCAGGGTTGTGATGCCTCGGGGCCGGCTACCAGTCCCTGTCTTTGCAGAAGGCCACGGAGGACATGGAGAGAAGGCTGCTGGACACGCCCTCCATCTCCTCGACAGAGGGGGTGACCCCACAGGGGTCCCTAGGAGCAGATGCTGGGGATTGTAGGGGAAGACCTCCTACACCACCCAGACCAATGTCCCAGGTGGTTGTCCACCAGACAGTGGTCCAGGAGCCAGAGCCCACGGAGGCCAAGGCTGAGGGTGAGAAGGCTGGGGCTGGGTGTTTTTGGTGTGTGGGGATGGGTCACTCCTGGCCCCACAGGGAGGAGTCTGCAGAGGCTGGTTGGGGCCAGGAGCAAGCCTGGGCTCAGAGCACACATCGGGTGGACTGCAGTCGGGGAGAAGTCCCTGTGAGGGTTCCTTCCTGGCTGTGGCTTCTCTGGGAGTCTCTGGGAGTCCCTGGACTGGGCTCTGTCTCTGCAAAGGCCCATGGAGAGTAGGCACAGAGGTGGGCTTTTCTCTTTTCACAGCTGCTCCACCACCTGAGGATCTAGAGCTGGCTCCAACTCCATCAGCAGCTCTGGGGGTAGGGGTGGTGCCTACAGCAACTTCAGGAGGACACCAGGAGCTGGCAGGTAACCAAGCACCTGCCCACGGAGAGCCTGGCATGGACCAGGAATAACTGGCATCTGCTCCTGCCCCAGCCCATGCCACAGTTCCTGCCCCTGCCAGAGCCGCTCTCCCTGCCCCTGCCCCTACCCCTGCCCCTGCCCCTGCCCCTGGCCCTGCTCTTACACCCAGCCCTGCCCCTATCCTAACCCCTGCCCCTACTCCTGCTCCTGCAGGGCTCCCAGAGCCACATCTAGAGCCCACAGCCCTGCAGGGAGAGCTCCTTGTACCATCGCTGGACCCCGACGCCTCGCCAGAATGTTTCATCCCCTCAGTTCCATCGCCGGACCCCGATGCCTCACCAGAGTGTTTCATCCCCTCCCCCGATGTTCTTTCTCTCTGGTTCATATTAACTGTCATTTTATCTTTTCATGTTCTGTATACTGTTTATTATTTGTTTTAAATAAAATTACTTGTTTTCAATTGAACATGTCATGAGCATTAAGTACATGCCCAACGCTGTGCCACCACACCCCAGAACATTGCTGCAGAATATCTCATTCCCCAAAGGAGTCCCCGAACCAGAAGGCCTCCCTGCCCATTTATCCCCAAGCCCAGACGCTGGCAACCCCTAAGGTGCTTTCTCTCTCTTTTCTTTTACCTGTTCTGGATGATTCCATAAGTGGAATCACCAAGTAAGGGCCTTTGTGTCTGCCCACCTATTTTCAAAAGGGACTCGTTTTCTCCTGTGTTTACTTGACATAGAATTTCTCTTATTTGATATTGAAATCCCCGGTGGATTACACATCACATGTAATTATAGAGGCCACTTTAGGAATTGTGGGCACAATCTCTGGGCCGAGACCCCTGTTCCTGCTGGGACACCACAGCCTGACCCCAGACAGGAAACGGCTGGTTCCTCCTGTGGCCCACACAGAAACCAGGGAAATGCAGAAAGCTGGAAGACACAACACAAAGGGCAAAAGCACTGCTCACAACCCAAGGCCAGAGAAAGGTTTCACCTGACTCTGGTCCAAACCATGCTCCAAGTCACTGGGTTCCACAGGGACGGAGACCAAACACATGCAAGTCCAAGGCGGAAGGAGGGGCACGCAGGGAATATGTGTGAGAGATGTGGAGCTCCCGGGTAAGGACTCCAGCAAAGGAAACCCTATGGAGGCAGCGCCGGTCACCCTCAGACCGGCAGGTGTCTGGTCTGGGGAGAACGTGAGGAAGCGGAGGTCCAATGCAGGTCCCCTGGAGTGAAGGTTGATGGGCACCCCTGTCTGGGAGAACAGTGAGCAGGACCCA
>NW_027399514.1:0-7609 GCF_003265705.2 Callorhinus ursinus | reverse complement strand
TTAATACTGCTCAAAGGTCTAAGTTATTAGTCACCAACACGGACGTGCATCCCAGTGACCTGCAGAGAGATTTCTGAGTTTGTTTTCACTAGAGATGCCCAGCCTCGTCCCTGTGAGATTGCTAAACTCACTGGGGCAAGAGAGGGTCCAGTTTGTAAAACAGTGATTCTCATGTTCAGCCAGGCTAAGAAATCACTGTTTTAAAAGAATCAAGTTCACTCTGTTAATTGTTTTTCTTTGCTGTGCATCAGCTTTTTAGTTTGAACTGCATCATTGTGTATACATTGTGTATTTTTGCTTTTGTTTCCTGTGCTTTTGGTGTTATATTCAGAAGCCATTGCCAAGACCAAGGCCTTAAAGTTTTACCCTATTTTTCTCCTAGGAGTTTTACAGTTTCAATTCTTCCATTTGTCTTTGACCGATTTTTATTATGGTGTAAGATAGAGGTCCAATTTCATCATTTTGCGTTTGGATGCCCAGCTTTCCCAGCTCCTTTTGTTGAAGTGCCTCTCCTTTCCCCATTGTGTATTTTTGGTGTTCTGGTACAATACGCATCAGTTCCTTTCCGGGCTCTTTTTTTTTTTATTTAAATTCAATTAGCCAACATATAAAACATCATTAGTCTCATATGTAGTGTCATTTTGTTCCATTGGCATATATGTTTGTCTTTATGCCAATGTCGGTACCGCACTATATCTTTGTAACATATTTTTAAATCAGGAAGTTTTTCAGTCCTTTGTATACAGCAGCACTTGTCAATGTGTGCCCCCCCCCCAAAAAATAACTACTTAAACAAAATACTAAAAAGAATGGAGTTTCCATGGTCAAATATGTTTAAAAATATTATATATTTTACCCTATTGTGTATGCATAATAAAATTCTGAAAAGTTTTGAAGTAAAAAAAAAAGGGAAACCTAGAGTTTATCAACCTCCATGAACACTGAAACCTTTGTACCTTCAATACCTATTAACATTCCCCAGACATAGTATATACACTTTGGGAGCAAATGAATAGTGAAGTCTTTGTATCCAAAACAGAGTGATACAGATGTATTACAACTATAATATTCCACATTTATTTATATTCTCTTTACATATGTAGATAGTATTTTCAGGGACTCTAAGAGATCAAGAGGAATTTTGATGTTTTCTTGTAATTACACATAGCCCTCCCATAGTGGTCAGCCAGCATCTACATTCACACTGCATTTGAATATCTCTCTGCCCAATACCATCATTTTTCCTGCTCTAAAATCACAATCATGTGCTAATTCTTGTAACATTTTAAAAAATTTTTTCTAATGACAAAAGCCATGCATGTTTATTGCAGAAAATTTAGAAATTCCAGAAAAGTTAAATTAGGAAATAAAACCACTTAAACTCCATGCCCAGAAATAACGATTATTTGTATTTCTTTATTAATGCTTCCATTTCATACACCCATGCACGCACAAGCCAATCAGCCCACACATGTGCCCTTATAGGAAATAGGCACTGTTATAGGCTGCTGTGTATTCCCGAAAATTTATATTTTGAAGCTCCAGCCCTCAATGTGACTGCATTTGGAGACACAGTCTTTAGACGGGGGTGCAGACAAAGAGAAAAGGCCGTGTGAAGTAATAGCAATGAAGTGGCCATCTGCAAACCAAAGAGAGAAACCTCAGGATAAACCATACCTTTCAACACTCATTTTGGACTTAGGTCCTTCAAAATGATGAGAAAATACATTTCTGTTGTTTAAGCCCCCCACTCTGTGGTATTTTGTTACAATTTCTATAGTGAACTAATACAGGTACATACTGTATCTAACTTTTATCAAGTACTTAATATATACCTCATCGTAAGCTATCAGTAGCATCGGTACAGTGAATCACTCCTTTTGTCTTTTTGGTGACAACTCTTTCTAGCTCTTTTCCTTCCTTTCTTATTCTTCCTCCATGTTCTCTTCTGCTGTTTACCCTTTTCTTCCCCCAATATCTCAATATTTGGAGGGTCCTAGGGCTGAATTTTGATCTCTTGTCCATTTACCCCCTTCAGTGGGTAACCTTATCCATGTTCCTGGATTTTTACACCATCTGTATGCATATGACTTTCCAAATTTCAGTCTCCAGTCTGAATCCTTTCTCTAAACTCCTGACTTGTCTCCCATCATTCAATGCTTAAAAGAATTTGCATTTTATAGATGAGGGAATGAAAGCTCAGGGAGGTTAATTCACTTACTCCAGGCCTCAGAACTAGTAAGTGCAGGAACCTAAATCCAATTCTAAAGCAATCTGACTCCAAGGCTCCCTATATTATGTCTCTTCTCTAGTGAGGTGAACTTGTTTCCAATCATTAATATACATGACCGTTTTGTTAAATTGTTAACTGAATTAACAAAATGGTCTGTATTGAACAGTCAGGTACATGCCAGACTTCGTTCTAAGTGCTGAGGCCATAACAAAAAACTAACCAGATCAAGTCCCTGTTCTAGGGATCTTATATTTTAATGGTGGAGACAGAACTAAAAACTCATCAGAAAGTTAGATGTCAGGTGATAATAAGCACTATAAAATTGTAAGTGGGAAATGGGGTGTTGGGAGGTAATATTTTATATAGGGTGGTAAGAGAAGGCATGTTTAATAAGGTAACATTTGAGTAAAAACTTAAAAGAAGGCAAAATCAAGCAATAGAGATCCTTGGAGAAAGGAGTTCCAAGTACAGGGACAAGCAAATACAAAGGCACAGATAATGCGGGACCTGGTAGGTTACAGTAAGGCACTTACATTTCACTGTGCATGAGTTAGGAAGCCATGAACAGAAAAGTGGCATGTCTGATATTTTAAAAGGAAAAAAAGTTTTATAGATAGTCTATAAGGTGAAAGGGAGGAATAGGGGCAACCAGTTTGGAGGACATTGCAATAAGTTGAGAAATTATGGTGGCTTGAAAAGTGGTATAAGCACAGTCGTGCTGAGAAAGGAAAGAGTGGTCCGATTTGAGTCATATTTTGAAGGTAAAGCTGATAGAATTCGCTGAGGGGTGAAGTGCATATGAAAGAATCAGAGATGAGTGCATGTCTTTTGGCCTGGGAGCAAAACACTGGAATGAAAGGGAAAAGACTGGAATGGAAGGATCAAGTTCCAGGGGCAAGGCTTGAACTTAATTTTTATGCCTTAAATATTTATGCAGAGGTATCAAGTGAACAATTTGAAGTTCAGAAGCAAGATCTAGGCTGGTTAAAAAATAATTGAAGATAACAGCTTTCAGTCTTGTTAATTTTTGCCATTATAACTGGTGTAAGGTGGTATCTCATTGTGGTTTTGATTTGTATTTCCTTGAGGGCTAGTGATGTTGAACATTTTTTCATGTGTCTGTTGGCCATTTATATGTCTTCTTTGGAGGAGCATCTGTTCATGGTTTCTGCCCATTTACTGACTGTATTATTTGTTTTTTGGGTGTTGAGTTTGAGAAGTTCTTTATAGATCTTGTATACCAGCCCTTTATCTGTAATGTCATTTGTAAATATCTTCTCCCATTCCATGGGTTGCCTCTTAGTTGTGTTGACTGCTTCCTTTGCTGTGCAAAGCTTTTTATCTTGAAGTCCTAAAAGTTCATTTTTGCTTTTGTTTCCTTTGCCTTTAGAGATGTGTCTTGAAAAAGGTTGCTGTGGCCAATGTTGAAGAGGCTACTGCTTATGTTCTCTAGGATTTTGATGGATCCCTGTCTCACATTGAGGTCTTTCGTCCATTTTGAGTTTATCTTCATGTTTGGTGTAAGAGAATGGTCCAATTTCATTCTTCTGCATGTGGCTGTCCAATTTTCCCAGCACCATTTATTGAAGAGACTGTCTTTTTTCCATTGGATATTCTTTCCTGGTTTGTTGAAAATTAGTTGGTCATAGAATTAAGGGTCCATTTCTGGGCTCTCTATTCTGTTCCATTGATCTATGTGTCTGTTTTTGTGCCAAAACCATGCTGTCTTGATGATCACAGCTTTATAATATAGCTTGAAGTCAGGCAATGTGTTGCCCCCAGCTTTGGTTTTCTTTTTCAATAATCCCCTGGAGATTCAGGGTCTTTTCTGGTTCCATACAAATTTTAGGATTGTTTGTTCCAGTTCGGTGAAAAATGTCAATGGTATTTTGATAGGGATTGCATTGAAGGTGTAGATTACTCTGGGCAGCATAGACATTTTCACATTGTTTATTCTTCCAATCCATGAGCATGGAATGTTTTTCCATTTCTTTGTGTCTTCCTCCATTTCTTTCATAAGTGTTCTGTAGTTTCTAGAGTATAGATCCTTTACCCCTTTAGTAAGTTTTATTCCTAGGTATCTTATGATTTTTGGTGCTATTATAAATGGAGTTGATTCCTTAATTTCTCTTTCTTCAGTCATATTGTTAGTGTATAGAAATGTGACAGATTTCTGTGCATTGACTTTGTATCCTGCCATGTTGCTGAATTGCTGTATGAGTTCTAGTAACTTGGGGGTGCAGTCTTTTGGGTTTTCCACATAAAGTATGTCATCTGCGAAGAGAGAGAGTTTGATTTCTTCTTTGCCAATTTGAATGCATTTATTTATTTCTGTTGTCTGATTGCTGAGGCTAGTACTTCTAGTACTATGTTGAACAAAAGTGGTGAGAATGAGCATCCCTGTCATGTTCCTGACCTTAAGGGAAAAAGCTCTCAGTTTTTCCCCATTGAGAATGATAGTCACTGTGGGCTTTTCATAGATGGCTTTTATGATATTGAGGCATGTTCCCTCTATTGCTATACTTTGAAGACAGAAACAACAAGTGTTGGCGAGGATGTGGAGAAAGGGGAACCCTCTTACACTGTTGGTAGGAATACAAGCTGGTACAGCCACTCTGGAAAACAGTATGGAGGTTCCTCCAGAAGTTAAAATAGAGCTACCCTATGGCCCAGCAATTGCACTACTAGGTAATTACCCCAAAGATACAGACGTAGTGAAAAGAAGGAGCACGTGCACCCCAATGTTCATAGCAGCATTGTCCACAATAGCCAAACTGTGGAAGGAGCCGAGATGTCCTTCAACAGATGAATGGGTAAAGAAGATGTGGTCCATATATACAATGGAATATCACTCAGACATCAGAAATGATGAATACCTACCATTTGCACCGACATGGATGGAACTGGAGGGGATTATGCTAAGTGAAATAAGTAAAGCAGAGAAAGTCAATTATCATATGGTTTCACTCATATGTGAAACATAAAGAATAGCACAGAAGGCCACAGGGGAAGGGAGGGAAAACTGAATGGGAAGAAATCAGAGAGGGAGACAAACCATGAGAGACTCTGGACTCCAGGAACGAAACTGAGGGTTATAGAAGGGAGGGGGGTGGGAGGATGGGGTAAAGGGGTGATGAGTATTAAGGAGGGTACAAGTGGTGTTGAGCACTGGATGTTATATGCAGCTAATGAATTGTGGAACACTACATCAAGAACTAATGGTATACCATATGCTGGCTAATTGAACATAATAATAAAAAAAGATAACAGCTTTCATTTGGTTGTATGGGCTTCCCATTACTGCTGTAACAAGTACTACAAATATGATGGCTTAAAACAAACCAGATTTATTATCTTACAATCCTGTAAGTCAGAACCCTGACATAGACCTCACAGGGCTAAAATCAAGATGTGGACAAGGCTATCTTACTTTCTAGAGACTCTGGAGGAGAATCCATGTCTTTGCTTTTACTTTCTTTTTTTTTTAAATTATATTATGTTAGTCACCATACATTACATCATTAGATTTTTCTTTTAATTTTATTTTATTATGTTATGTTAATCACCATACATCATTAGTTTTTTTTTTTTTAAAGATTTTATTTAGTCAGTTGAGACACAGAGATAGAGAGAGAGAGAGCATGAACAGTGGGAGAGGCAGAGGGAGAGGGAGAAACAGACTCCCCGCTGAGTCAGGAGCCCAATGTGAGGCTCGATCCCAGGACCCTGGGATCATGACCTGAACTGAAGGCAGACGCTTAACCATCTGAGCCACCCAGGCACCCCCATCATTAATTTTTGATGTAGTGTTCCATGATTCATTGTTGGCATATAACACCCAGTGCTCCATTCAATACATGCCCTCTTTAATACCCATCACCAGGCTAACCCATCCCCCCACCCCCTCCCTTCTAGAACCCTCAATTTGTTTCTCAGAGTCCATAGTCTTTCATGGTTTGTCTCCCCCTCTGACTGCCCCCCTTCATTTTTCCCTTCATACTATTCTTTTATTTCATATATTCTTTCTTTTTCTTTTAACATAAAATGTATTATTTGTTTCATCAGTTTTACACAATTCACAGCGCTCACCATAGCACATACCTTCCCCAAGGTCCATCAAACAGCCACCCCATCCCTCCTACCCCTACCACTCCAGCAACCCTCAGTTTGTTTCCTGAGATTAAGAATTCCTCATATCGGTGAGATCATATGATACATATCTTTCTCTGATTGACTTATTTCACTTAGCATAATACCCTTTAGTTCAATCCATGTTGTTGCAAATGGCAAGATTTTTTTGATAGCTGTATAATATTCCATTGTGTGTGTGTGTGTGTGTGTGTGTGTGTGTGTGTGTGTATCTCACATCTTCTTGATCCACTCATCTGTCGATGGACATCTTGGCTCTTTCCATAGTTTGACTATTGTGGACATTGCTGCTATAAACATTGGGGTGCACATACCTCTTCGGATCACTACATTTGTATCTTTGGGGTAAATACCCAGTAGTGCAATTGCTGGGTCATAGGGTAGCTCTATTTTCAACTTTTTGAGGAACCTCCATACTGTACTGTTTTCCAGAGTGGCTGCAACAGCTTGCATTCCCAACAATGGTATAGGAGGGTTCCCCTTTCTCTGCATCCTCACCAACATCAGTCATTTCCTGACTTGTTAATTTTAGCCATTCTGACTGGTGTGAGGTGGTATATCATGGAGGTTTTGATTTGGGTTTCCCTGATGCGAGCGATGTTGAGCACTTTTTCATGTGCCTGTTGGCCATTTGGATGTCTTCTTTGGAAAAATGTCTGTTCATGTCTTCTGCCCATTTCTTGATTGGATTATTTGTTCTTTGGGTGATGATTTTGGTAAGTTCTTTATAGATTTTGGATACTAGCCCTTTATCTCTAATGTCATTTGCAAATATTTTCTCCCATTCTGTCAGTTGTCTTTTGGTTTTGTTGACTGTTTCATTTGCTGTGCAAAAGCTTCTTAGCTTGATGAAGTCCCAATAGTTCATATTTGCCCTTGCTTCCCTTTGCCTTCGGCGATGTTTCTAGGAAGAAGTTGCTGTGGCTGAGGTCAAAGAGGTTGCTGCCTGTGTTCTCCTCAAGGATTTTGATGGATTCCTGTCTCACATTGAGGCCTTTCATCCATTTGGAGTCTATTTTTGTGTGTGGTGTAAGGAAATGGTCCAGTTTCATCCACATGCGGCTGTCCAATTTTCCCAGAATCATTTGTTGAAGAGACTGTCTTTTTTCCATTGGACATTCTTTTCTGCTTTGTCAAAGATTAGTTGACCATTGAGTTGAGGGTCCATTTCTGGGCTCTTGATTCTGTTCCATTGATCGATGTGTCTGTTTTTGTGCCAGTACCATA
>NW_027399513.1:0-7611 GCF_003265705.2 Callorhinus ursinus | reverse complement strand
GTGACCAGGTAGCCGGGCTCTGCGGAGCGGGGTGCCAGCTCCACGCCGGTGGAACCATCGGTGGGGGGGGCGGGGTACAGGATCTCTGGTGTGTTGTCATTCTGGTCCAGAATGAATATGCTCAAGGACACATTGCTGCTAAGCGGTGGGTCCCCGCTGTCGTGCGCAGTCACTCTCAACTGCAGGTCACGGAACTGCTCATAGTCGAAGGAATGCAACGCATACAGGATGCCGGTGTCAGAGTTGACGGACACATAGGAGGATAAGGAAGCCCCCTGGAGAGTGTCTTCAGACAGGGAGTAAGTGACTCGAGCATTCTCACGGCTGTCCGGGTCATGTGCAGTCACAGAGAAGATGGAGGCACCTCTGGGGTTGTTTTCAGGGATGTAGACAGAATAGGAGGACTGGGGGAAGGCAGGCGGGTTGTCATTGGTATCTGCCACATTCATGGAGATATGAGTTTCTGAGGACAAGGGTGGGGTTCCACCATCTGTGGCTTTCAGTGTGATGTTATACACAGAGCATTTTTCCCGGTCTAGGTTTTTCGCTGTCATCAACTTATAATAATTGTCTATTGATCTTTCTAATTTAAAAGGAAGATTTTCTGAAATAGTGCAGGTCACCTCACCATTCTTGCCAGAATCTCGATCTTGAAGGTAGAAAAGAGCAACTACGGTTCCAGGAGGAGTGTCTTCAGGGATTGAGTTGCTTACAGATGTTACAGTCACTTCTGGGGCATTGTCATTCACATCTAAAACTGTGATAATTACTTTAGCCCTTGTCATACTACCAGGACCGTCCTGAGCCTGAACCTCCATTTCATAGTAGCTGGACTCTTCATAATCTAGGCCTTCTAAAGTTGATAATTCTCCTGTATGAGAGTTCAGTCGGAATATCTGTAGAATCTTCTGAGTTATTTTCCGGAAAGAATATGTCACTTCCCCATTGACTCCCTCATCCAAGTCAACAGCGTGTACCGTGAGCAATCTTGCGCCCACCGGCACGTTCTCAGGGACAGTTACTTGGTACTGAGGCAAAGAGAAGACTGGCGCGTGATCGTTCACATCCACCACTGTTACTTGGATGCGGGCGGTTTGGGATCTCGGTGGGTGGCCACCATCAGAGGCTGTAAGGAGTAGGTGATGAACCGCCTCTTCCTCCCGATCCAGCACCCTTTCCAGCACTAACTCCGGATATTTAGCTCCGTCATCTCCATTTTGCACAACCAGGGAGAAGTGATGATTGGGGCTGAGCTCGTAGCTCTGGAGGGAGTTAGTGCCCACATCTGGATCCCGAGCCTCATTTAACGGAAACCGCACCCCAGGAGCTGTGTTCTCCGTTATTTTTACAGTCATTTCTTCCGTCAAGAATCTAGGAGCGTTGTCATTAACATCTAGTATTTCCACTTCTACAGGGTAAAGATTCATTTTATCCATCAGGATGTTAAAGTTCACCAGGCACCGCGCGCTCTGAGCGCAGAGCTCCTCTCGGTCTATCCTGTCTGCGGTGACCAAGCTGCCGCTTCGCGGATTCAGAGCGAAAAGCTGCGTCCTACCTCTGGAGACGATGCGGACTCCACGCTCCGCCAGTTCCCCAGGCTCCAGGCCGAGATCCTTAGCGATATTACCCACAAAAGACCCTTTGTCTGTCTCCTCGGGCACGGAGTAGAGAAGATGTCCTGCCCAAGCTTCTCTCTGGGTCCCCAGGAGGACGGAGAGCAGGATGAATCTTCTGTAGTCCCGACCCCTCTGCGGAGCCGCCATTGTTGTGCTGATCTTGTTCAGACACTGGGCTATCTCCTGTTGTGCTTCTGGATGCCAGTGTGTCAGTGTGGAATCTTTTGTATTCGTAAAAGAAGCCCAGAATCTAGTATAAGAGAACTGAGTTTGATGCAGCTTGGAAGAGAGTTTATCTCAATCTGGTATTTCTTTGTACGGTAAAAGCTCAGTGGTTCTGGCAGATCTTTTGCACCATTTTCCCCCGGTTGGTGAACAGCGGCGCTCAGAGTCCTTATTAAGTTACTGCACCATATTGAAGCAAAATAACTGATTTTTCAGAAAGTTGTTTTATCCTTCAAAATCCTTCCATTTATATTTCTCCAATTTATATATCTTTGATATTATTTAAAAATATATTTCAAGAAAATGAATTAATGCAACAGTGTTCATGATGGGTGCTTACTAATTCCAGATAACTTTTAAATTTTTTTCTGTTTTGCATTTCAACTTTGAAATGATGTTGGGTACTGCTTCAGGCTTCATAGAACACAGTAAAATCAGTGTTTGTAGGTAAAAAAAAGTGTGATTTATTTTGAAAAGGTATGTCAGAGTATAATAAATTAATTCAATAATATTGAACACCGACTATGTTCTAGATGCCACCATGTAAGACTCAGAAAGTCAAAATTTTCTTTAGAATACAGAGAGGTAATTTAATAAAGTTTTTGATTGGAGGGAAACTTAGAGATGATTTAGTCTAATACCTCCATTTTAATGATTTTAAAAATGAGAGGGAATTGCCTTGTCCTTGACTATATAATAGTAAAACCATTGTTGGAATACAAATATCCTCACTTTCAGTGTTCTGAGAAGAAAAAGGAAAATCATTTGCCTTGGCTGATGCTTAATTATGCTCAAAAAGTGCCATCAGAGAGGAGGTAAGAACCCAAGCAGCAACAATCAGCTATAGAAGCAACTCATTTTACACAGAAGGCAGGAGTTTGCAGATTCTACCACCGGTGTATTCATAAGAAAGTGGGTGTTGACTGCTTCTTTTCATTATGCAATTCAAATAATCATCCTACCCAATTCTAGAATAAGTGAAAAAAGTTGGGCCTCCAGATAGCCTTTGAGCATACACTGTCCTGAGAAGATCCTTAGAGGTACCAATTGTTCCAATGATGTTAATTAAATAAAACTGAATTGCTGATGGCTCTGAGGTTAGCCTTAGCTGATAGAAATAAAATTCTTTCCACATAGTTGCAGGAGAAAAGAGTTACCTGTCCTGAAATGAAGACCCTAGCAAGAAATAAACTTACCTTATGGGGTGCCTGGCTGACTCAGTCAGAAAGAGCACACAACTCTTGATTTCAGGGTTGTAAGTTCAGGCCCCATGATGGGTGTAGAGATTACTTACATAAAGAATAAACTTAAAAAAAAAAAGAAATACCTTGCTTTGTAAATTATTTTAAGCCCTAGGGGAGTAGATAGCAGCACCAGGAGGAGAAATCAGAGGTAACATTGAAAAATCTTTCTTAGCTTAGTTGCTGGGGATTTCCTAAGTGATCTATTTCTGCTCTCTGATGGCACTGGTCCAAAACATAGGCAATACTTTGAATGAAATGCTGTTTCAATCTATCAATTTATAGCCATGTTTGCTTTCACCAAGTAGATAAAATAACTTCTTGTTCAAAGGAGCCAATATGAGTATTACAGATTAATTCCATAAGTAGAAGTTAAATACTATTTGTTTAGTAGTAATTTTGAACTTTCTGTTGATGAAAGCAGTCATTAAAGATCATGAGTACTTGCAGACATTTTCAAACAAAATTTTTGGTCTAGATATTATGCTTCCCAATGTTGTGATCTTTTTCTACCTAACACTTCAAAATTCATAGGGTCATCTCACATTTGTTTCTTATTCTTACTATTTAAAAAAGAGTCTCAACTTATTACTTCTGGATAACTTCTTTGGAGTTAATTAACTATGATCTAGATAAATAAAATTATGAACATACTCTGAACATAAAGTATACTTTAGGAAGTAACTGGCTGTATTATCTCTAGTAATCAAATTTTCTAAATTATTCTACAACATAAATTTAAATACTAAAGATCTCTATTAGACCACTAAGATATGTTAAATATAACATAAGACTACTACATAAAATTGAAATAAGTTTACAGTTTTAAAGGAAGTATATTATTATTGATTGAGTTATTGGGAAGAATCAGCCTTCATTTTTGTACTTGCATAAAAAAATTCTATGGAAAAAAATTCCGTGGAAAGTCTAATTGACTTCCCAGACATTAAGTTAGGCATCTTCTCTACTTTCTTTTTCTTTTTAAAGATTTTATTTATTTATTTGACAAAGAGAGAGAGCACAAGCAGGGGGAGTGGCAGGCAGAGGCAGAGGGAGAAGCAGGCTCCCCTGCTGAGCAGGGAGCCTGATGAGGGGCTCCATCCCAGGACCCTGGGATCATGACCCGAGCTGAAGGCAGACACTTAACTGCTTAACCGACTGAGCCACCCAGGTGCCCCAATCTTCTCACCTTTCTTTATGCTATTTTTTCTTTTCTTTTTTTTTTTTTTTAAGATTTTATTTATTTATTTGAGAGAGAGAGAGAGCACAAGCAGGGGGAGCGGCAGGCAGAGGGAGAGGGAGAAGCAGGCTCTTGAGCAGGGAGCCTGATGCGGGGCTCAATCCCAGGACACTGGGATCATGACCTGAACCCAAGGCAGATGCTTAAATGACTGAGCCACACAGATGTCCCGATGGAACTTTTTTTCTAATGAGAAAACATTTGTTTGGAGTTCTGTTTGGGTTTTCATTCCCAGGCAAAGATGCTAGTATTTTCTATTTCTCACTGAAATTTTACTCCTTCCCTTTGACAACTGCAACCTCAATAGAAGTTTGATCAGATGGGTTGTTTTCACAGATGATAAACTAGCCCAATAATTTGGTAGGCTTTTTTCCTGATGCCTCAAAATTCAGTATATACTGAAAATCTCATACTGTTTATCTTATTAACAATGATCTATATGGTATGTAAGTCGGAGAGCCTCAGTCAGAATTTAGCAAATTCCATGACTGCTAGGATTTAACACTTGGTCAGTCCACATGAATGTATATTACTGAGAGTAGAATCTGATAGCTTTCCCAATAAAATACTTTATTTATTTAGATGAAATGGTCATAGGTAATTCAGATAAGAGAATAAAATAAACCGTCATATACTACCCCAGTTAGTGAGTGAGCAGATAAGAGAATAAAATAAACCAGCCTATTATCCATAAAACCCAGTTAGTGAGCTTTGCTTATAAATGGATATAGTTTACTTTGTTTATTTTTTTCAAGATGTGGTTTAAATCATCCAGAATTGGTGATATAAAAAAATAACATTTACACTCTCGGATCATATGAAACAAATTTTAATACTTGTATGAGACAATCTGACTTCCATGACCAATATCCAAGATTAAAGTTCTTGAAAATTATTTACTATTAAGTTCCTTTGAAAAAGATTTATTTATTTGGGAGAGAGAGAGCACAGCAGATAGGGACAAAGGAAGAGGGGGAGAGAGTCTTAGGCAGACTCTGCACTGAGTGTGGAGGTCCCCCTCAGGGATCGACCTCCAGACCCTGAGATCACTACCTGAGCCGAAAACCAAGAGTCGGATGCTTAACTGACAGCACCTGAGTCACTAGGCACCTTATTCACTATTAAATTTTGATTAAAACCATCAAAGGATTATATCACAAATGTCCAAACAAATCAGATTTGAAAATGTGTGTGACTGGAATCTCTTGGTCATATACATTTGGAATCTTGAAATAAATAATGGTACAATAATCGCTGAGATATAAATATCACAATATTGATTTAGAGAAACATACGTTACCTTTAGTACCTAATTTAAAGGCATCAACTCAATATTAACTTAAAGAAGACTGACAATTCCAGGTTACATTTATTTTCAAGAGATCTTTTCAATTATTTATGTTAAATGTGCATAGAAAATTTAGAAGCAGAATTGGCCAATCTATTGCATTATCAGATCATAGAATCCTCCAGCTCAGGACTGGGAAAGACCTTGGCTATCATGTACTTCAAGGACTCATCAAATACTATTATACTCTGTATTCTATTAACTTCAGGGCCATCAACTTACTTTTGGAAAGAGCTAATAATAGAACCTCCTACCATCTAGGCAATCCATTTTCCATTAGAACAACTTCAACAAATCAAAACTTTGTTTTTTTCTACTCACCAAGCCACAGTTTCATCCACACCTTTGAGCCATAACGAATTAGACTAATCATTTTTCTAATGACAACCCTCTCCTTTCCTTAAATATTTGAATAGAGTTTCTACATGACAGAAGCCTTATTTTATCTGGGTTAAATATGCTAAATTATTTAAATTCTTATTTGAACACTGTTAAACTTTCATTCTCCCATTCACTATTCAGTCCTCTATTTTTTAGGGATATGGGCTTGTAAGTGGACACTAATAAGCATATTTAAAAAATTCACTTTCATTTTTAAATAGCACACAGATTGCAGAAGACATTGTAGTAGGCATACAGCATCAGGTGCTTATATTTGGTAACAATCAAAATTATAATACTGGTGATGTCAACAAATACTTGTTCATTATACTGCTTTATAGTTGAAAAAATTAACAAACTATATTGTCTCAGAATTTGTGTGAGGTAGGTAAGACAAGTCTATTTAATTTACACATTAATTTGGTGGCACCTGGGTGGCTCAGTCATTAAGCGTCTGCCTTCGGCTCAGGTCATGGTTCCAGGGTCCTGGGATCGAGCCCCGCATCGGGATCCCTGCTCCATGGGAAGCCTGCTTCTCCCTCTCCCACTCCCCCTGCTTGTGTTCCCTCTCTCACTGTGTCTCTCTCTGTCAAATAAATAAACAAAATCTTTTAAAAATATTTACATGTTAATTTAAAAACTATAGATATTGTGACTAGCCGGAGATGAATAACAGATAATTCCAGGAATATTTTTCAGGTTTTCTAACACCAAAGATCAAGTCTTCTCTGCTACAGACATCAACTACTTTTGTCTTTCATAAAAATAATTTTTGATTCCTAAGTAGTAAAGGGGGAAAATATCTCTCACAGATCTCCATTATTTTAGAAAACACTTGCTTTTAGTTAACATTGGGGAAAAACTGAGACCTTGATCTTCTTTAACAGAGGCTGCAATTTTTTTTTTAACATTAGAAAGAGAATCTTTTTTTAAAGAGTTTATTTATTTTAGAGAGAGAGAGAAGAGAGAGAGAGCACGTGGGTCGGGGGAGGGGCAGCGGGAGAGGGAGGGAGAGTCTTAAGCAGACTCCGCGGGTTGAGCGCAGAGTCTGGGGCTCAATCACCACCCTGATATGAGGGCCCTGAGATTATGACCTGAGCCTAAATCAAGAGTTTAACCGACTGGGCCACCCAGGTGCCCCATTAGGAAAAGAATCTTACAGATGTCACAATTCGTGAGGTGGGGGGAACCCCTAACAAAAGAGATGTAACCCAAGGCACGAAGACCTTGCCAGCAGGAGAAAAGTAAAGAAAATCTACAGCATATATTACTAAGATTTTCTTCGTGAAATTAGAGAGTACTAAGAGTACTAAGATTTAATAGAGCTCTACTGATATAAAAAAGAAATTTCTGAAAATTGAGTCAATGCAAAGACTAAGAAAACTAAGCAGTGATCAAAGAAAATTTTAAACTTTCCTGTTCAAATAAAACTAATAAAAGGATTAACCTCACCTGAACAAGGGAGTCTTCCTCTTTACAAAAACCTGAATCTTCCTGAATCAAAAGAGGCTCACTTTTCCCACAGCTCTCCTGGCTGATGAGCGTGTCCGCGTAGTTGGG
>NW_027399512.1:0-7612 GCF_003265705.2 Callorhinus ursinus | reverse complement strand
TGCTCCGGGGAGGGCCCGCCCAAGACCGACCTCATGGCCTTCAGCCCTAGTGTTCCCCCTTGTTCAAGTTCTGGAGATAGTGGAGAACAACAGGAGATTTTTGGGAATGATGTAAGTACAGTAATTCTGAATGTATTTAATGCCTGTTGATGTCAATCGCATAGTATGTTCAGCGACATTAGTGTAAGTTTATTGTTTCATTTATTTGTTTTTGTTTTGTTTTCTTGCGATGGTTTATTTTAAAACATACTGGAAGTCTAGCCATTTTTATTACTTTTCACTGAAGTCTTAATGCCAGGAACATTATTTAGTTGCTGGAAATAATAATAGTGGTAGTAATAGCAGTAATGAAACAGATGGCTAAAGCTGTCAGTAAATGAAGAAGACTAAGTCATCCAGGCAAGGGTCACTGATGGGAAATGGAGGATGTAGGCAAAGCTTAAATATTCTGGTTCTCAATTTTGCAGCAAGTTCATTTTTTCTATTCATTTCCTTATTCTAATTGGTGTCCTCCCCTCATTGCGTTCATGTATTAAAAATTACCATAATAATGCCTAACTTAATAATTTAGTTATTTTGAGTTTGAAATGTGTTTGAATTCTTACCTTCCTATAAACTCTAAATTTATTTATTACTAATGGGCATGGGCTGTTGAGGTGGCTTCCTTTTATAAATATTTTTGTTTCTTTATAATCAATGGCATACTTCTTTCAGATACTGGGTGAGGTTTCAACCTTACCTTTGGGGAGGACTTTACTTTTTTGTCTTTAATCCTCTCATGATTTCCTGCTTATTTTCCTCATAGTCTTCAGCTGCTTCAGATACACTACATTTTTTCTTTACTTCCTAGTGTAGTTTCAGTTTTTGCTAATTGCCTGCTGAATCTATTGCTGCTCTCCTCCAGATGAATTCATTGATTTCCTTTTTTATTTGGAAGATTTGATATTTGATCATATTTATGTTTCTTCCATTCATGGCACCCATTGTGAGGCTGTATGGAAATATTTTAGGGTAGGGTAGGAAAATTCACACTTCCTTGTGTTTTGAGTTTAAGAGAGAGTCTTCCTGTATATGTGGAAACGTGGTACTGCTGCCTGTGTCCACCAAGCCACTAGGTCTTTGAAATGACATTGATTTAAATAGCTTAAGCATAACAACCATGAAATATCTGTAAAGTCACTTCCATTTGACAATGGTGTTGTTGGTCATATTTCACAATTTGATATTGTATACTTTAGATACATTTGATGCAAAATCATGTGAATTGTTTTCTTAAGGAGATAACAGAGAACTTGTCTTTAGAGCTATAAGCAACTAAATCAATTGATGTGAAAGTTTTTTTTTTTTTTTGCTCCAGTGTACAAGTTAGAAGCCCTTTAACTGTATTGTGTGGAGAAATAAATTATATATGATATATTTACATGTGGAGGAGAACCATGTTATGGATAGGGTAAAGTTACTAGAAATGCTGAGGAGGCATTAGTCGCCATTTTCTACCCACAAAAGGATGATTTCCATGAAGATGAACATTAGGAAATCTTCTGAAAAGGAAAAACCAGGCCCTAATTTATTATACTGAAAATCTCTTCATCCATAGCTACAAAGTAGAACAAGAACTAACACTAATTACAAATAAACCACTACTTTATGAACTGTTTCTGTTTATTAGAACATTGTGTGAAGGACTTAAAATACGTAATTTAATTTAATCCTTATAACAACTTATAAAACACATGTGACTATCCAAATTTTAATGATGAACTAAGAGATGGTAAGATATTTTTCTAGCTTGTCTACTGCCATCCAGCTAGTACATGGTAAAAATGATACTCAAATGTATATCTTTTAGATTCTAAAGCCATTCTTTTATCACTGTAGAGTTTTCTACAGTAAATTTTTTCTCTAATCAGGCATAGTTATGGCTAGGAAAATCAAGCCCATTCTTTCTGTTTTGCTTAAGAAAAAACCATGATTATCTTCATAGTTAATTTTGTGCAATGCCATAATTGAGATTTTTTTATGTTAAGTGATTTTTTTTTCTCAGAAGAGTTCATGAGCATCATTATCATTTGTTGCAATGCCACATTGAGATAGGTCTTTACATCATTCAATGTAATGTAGGTAATGTAGGTAATGAAGAGTTGCCATTGTAGGGACTAGGTATCCATTGTTTGGAAGTAATCTAAGTTAAGAAGAATCATTTTAATATATGGGAAAACCCAGAAGACTGGGGTCTGCAATGTTCTAGCAGAACACCAAAGCCAAATGACAGATATGAAAATGACCCTGTCCTTTTTATGTTGTGAATAAGGATAATGTTTTGGACAAATATAAGTGGTAATATGATTATTTCCAGGATCCTGGATATCAGCAAAGGATTCAATAAGTGTTTCCAAAATTGCATACTTCAATAACAGCTTAAAAGGTGTATATTTCCCATGAAAATCTTTTTTAAAAAAGATTTTAATTTCTTTGTCAGAGAGAGAGACAGAGAGCACGCACAAGCAGGGGGAGTGACAGGCAGAGGGAGAAGCAGGCTCCCTGCTGAGCAAGGAGCCTGATGTGGGACTTGATCCCATGATCCCTGGGATCATGACCTAAGCCGAAGGCAGATGCTTAACCGACTGAACCACCCAGGTGTCCCTCCCATGAAAATCTTTGAATGTGTGTTGGTATTTCAGAATTCAGTCTTTTTGTGTCTGTGAGATTTGTGCTGACTGAACAAATGATCTGTGATGAAATAACTGTGTATACTTCAATAAGCCATGATAGCAAAGAGTGAAAATCAATGAGTATATCCTATAATTTTGTTAATACAATGTTGGATAGTATTTCTAATCTATTGATTTTGAAGAACCTCCTGGGTTTCCAAGAATGGTTTCAAGATTTGTTTCTCTGTTTTATGTTTTCAACAATAATATTACTAGACCTGTTATGCTGTATTAGGGGATGATGAGGACTAATAGAACATTAAACCAAGCACTCTAATATATGACCAGCAAGACATAGTAGAAACTTAAGACTAACCAGATTGGGATACCTGGGTGGCTGAGTCTGTTGAGCGTCTAACTCTTGGTTTCATCTGGGGTTGTGATCCCATGGTCATGGAATCCAGCCCTTCATGGGGCCTCTCATGGAGCCTCTGGTGGAACCCCACCTTGGGCTTCATGCTCAGCGGGGAGTCTGCTTGAGATTCTCTGCCTCTGTCCTTCCCTCTGTGTGCTCTCTCTCTCTCAAATAAATAAATAAATCTTAAAGAAAGACTAACCAGATTGGTTTAGTAAAGGTCAGGCGCAAAGTTCTTCAGTTTTCAATCAGTTTTACAAAATCAATGTTAATAACGATATTGATGTGAACTTCTTGGCATTAGCTTATTTCCAGATCTCAAGCTTATCCCCCCAAATGAGTTCGAAGATAGCATAATCTCTTTTATATGGATTAGTTGAGATGGTGATATCTAAAATATCATAGCTAAAATGCAAAAGAGGGGTCATTGGTTTATACAATATATCAAACTCTTTTGTGACTTGGTGTTCATCCAGTGTCTTTTCATATACTCAAAAAATACCATATTACTGGAAAGTAATTGCTAAATTAACATCTGTCTACCTTGGGTAAACTTTCTGATGTTCATCTCTCTATGTTTGAGGATTCCATATTGTGTGTACCATCTCAATCCCCAATGTCTATAATGAAGTGGTTGGAGATCTCTTGCTTCCTTTTTCTCTAAAATAAATCTAACAGGCTTCAGATAGTAGGTTAAGTCTGCTGTTAATATAGTCTAATGTTATATTTTGATTAGAGGCCCTTATAACTGATTGTTTCACAGATCCATAAGATAATTCCATGTTATAAAAAGTGACAAGTCTGCTTGCTTTATTAGTTTTTTAAGAAAGAATTTTGCATTTACTAAGAGTCCTAGCAGGATGATAATATGGGGAAGAGTAAATTTGAAAAAAATGAAACAAGTCTGAAATTAGCAATAGTATGTGTGTATTCTAGATAAAGAAAAATACTAACATACAAATAAGTATACTAGTAATTTTTTCATGTGCCATTTCAATATTTTTAAATTGGAGACGGATCATCAATCATACAACAAAATACTCAAGCTAGAGTGATATTTATTCTAAATCATTTTCTACTTTAAACTTCCATTAGATCCTCTTTTCAAACCCTTAAATCCAAGGCTATATGAAAAGACAAAGACATATAACCAAGTTACATCTTCAGGCAATGATAACTCATATCAACAATTCCCATTTTCTCCTTGGTATTTTATGAAATTGAATTTACACAAACATTAAAGTCATTTGCCATTTGGTTGAATTATTATGTGTGTGTGTGTGTGTGTGTGTTTAGCACAGTAGTATGCATTTAGAGGAGGTATAATTAGAAATCCTTTCCCTTGTTTTGGATGAACTTATGATCTCAAACCCAGAATTCTTTCAACAAGAAACAGGTCATTCAACCATTTATTGAGTGCCCACTGTGTGCTGGGAGCTCTGCTATGTGCTAGCCTACCTCATGTCACACCTAGAATGCTATAACAGCTCCCTGCTGGTCTCCTGGCTCTGGTCTTCTCCCCTTCAATCCACTTTGCATACCTGGCCAGTCTCAGCTCTCTTAAGTCTTACCTTACTCTTTTAGTCCAGCATATCCAGTGGCTCCCCAGTGCCCCCAAGATCAAGTCCAGTTCTTTAATGTGATGCTTAAGGCTTCCATGCTCAAGCTATGCCCTCTCTAATGAAATTTCCTATCAACGGTATTGTCTCTTTGTCTGGTCCTCTCCTGTGCCTGGTATTCAGAGATGCTTAATAAGCATTTGTTAAGTGAATGAAGGAAAAAAAAATAAGTCAGCTATTTTCATGAATATATCTTGACAGATACACAAAAACCAATGTTAGTGACTTAGAAATACCAATATGGCATACACAGTTTCATGGTGACTTTTATTTATTTCATTGAATTATAATAAAATTTATTTTATAATTGAAAGACAGCTTCTTCCATATCACTGACACCATCACATAAAGGGTCATTTTGATACCTCATATTATAGTTAGCAATGTAACTTCCCTGATAAATCATGTGTGTCAGATATAAATTTCATCTACATCCATAGACTTTTCCATTGTGAATTCTGTTTTAAACACTAAATTTGAAAACATATTTTTGTTTTCCAATGGATATAAGATTGCTTGTAACAAAAATGCAACAGTTGGTTAGGCAACTGCCTTCGGCTCAGGTCATGATCCTAGAGTCCCGGGATCGAGTTCCACATCGGACTCCCTGTTCAGCAGGGAGTCTGCTTCTCCCTCTGACCCTCCCCCCTCTCATGTTTTTTTCTCTCTATCTCATTCTCTCTCTCCAATAAATAAATAAATAAATAAATAAATCTTTAAAAAAAAGTACATGTCCTAATAACACTTATAAATCACTTTTAAAAAATGCAATTAAATGTAAATAACAAAAAAGAATTGGAACTAAAGAAAATAGATATGAATAGAAGGCAAGTACATAGAGATAAGAACACAACATACAGAACTTAAAGACTAAAGAGTTATTAAAACCTCAAGTTTGTCTTTGAGTTTCCTAGCATCCAAAGTAACCAAAGAGATTAGAAATGAGACAATTCAGGGTGCCTGGGTGGCTCAGTCAGTTAAGCGTCTGCCTTTGGCTCAGGTCATGATCCCAGGGTCCTGGGATCTAGTCCCACACTGGGCTACCTGCTCTGTGGGGAGCCTGCTTCTCCCTCTCTTCCCTGCTTGTGCTCTCTCTCTATGTCTGTCTCTCTCTCAAATAAATAAATAAAATCTTAAAAAAAATAAAGGTGACTTGATACATACTAGGCTCTCAATTAAAAAAAAGAAATAAAACAATTCAAATTTGATAACATTTTAATATGAGAAGCAATATCTTTAGGAAATGTTTAACCCTAGTTTTTCATAAGGCTACGTGTAGAACTAAACTCTGTGTGTATTATGTAGATAAAGAACAATTGTATAACTCTAAATCAAATATAGGAACAAAAATTTCAATTTTATATTAAGAATAAAATGTCATTTTCCGCATACCATTGCTTTCAATATGACTTATGCTACAAATGTTTCCTCAATAAGCACTTTGGAAATATTATTTTGAGGATAAAATAAAAGGACACTTGAAGTTAATTATATTTTTCTCTTTAAGTAAAATTCTGTAGTGTACGATGTAGTGTACAGTACTCACTATTCAGGCGCAAGGTGTCGCTCTTTACTTGGTGGAAATAGTTGTTTCAAGGGTTGGTCTGAACAGCCAGGAACGCCCCATACAAAAACGACTCCATCATGCCGAACGTTACTGTTAAATGATTCTTTGAAACTTCTCAAAAATTCAGCTAGATTTTTAACTCCAAACTGGAGTCTCTGGTACTGTAAGTGCAAAGAACTTTATTTTGGAAGTCAGTGTCGTATGCGATGTTCGGCTCTCAAAGGAGGGGATTGGGCACTCGGCGTCTGCTGCTGTCGCTTCTCCTCCTCACAGTCTGGGAGGCCGGGAGTGGTCAGGTCCACTACTCGGTCCCGGAGGAGGCCAAACACGGCACCTTCGTGGGCCGCATCGCGCAAGACCTAGGGCTGGAGCTGGCGGAGCTGGTGCCGCGCCTTTTCCGGGTGGCGTCCAAAGGCCGCGGGGACCTTCTGGAGGTAAATCTGCAGAATGGCATTTTGTTTGTGAATTCTCGGATCGACCGGGAGGAGCTGTGCGGGCAGAGCGCAGAGTGCGGCATCCACCTGGAGGTGATCGTGGACAGGCCGCTGCAGGTTTTCCATGTGGAAGTGGAAGTAAAGGATATTAATGACAATCCACCTGTGTTCTCTCTCAGAGAACAAAAGCTGCTGATTTCTGAATCTAAGCAACCCGACTCTCATTTTCCTCTAGAGGGAGCTTCTGATGCGGATATAGGAGAGAATGCTCTATTGACCTACAGACTAAGTCAAAATGAGTATTTTTCTTTAGAATTACCAACACATAGTAAGCAGACTAAAAGACTGTCGCTTACATTAAAAAAATATCTGGATCGAGAGAAAACTCCAGAACTTAATTTGCTACTGACTGCTGCAGACGGGGGAAAACCAGAGCTCACTGGCACCCTTCAGCTTTTCGTCCAAGTCTTGGATATTAACGACAATGATCCGGAATTTGAGCAATCAGAATACAAGGTGAGATTGATGGAAAATGCAGCTAAAGAAACTTTTGTGATAAAGCTAAACGCCACAGATCGAGATGAAGGAGTCAATGGGGAGGTAACCTATTCCTTGATGTCAATTAAGCCCAATGGAAAGCTCTTATTTACACTAGATGAAAATAATGGAGAAGTGAGAGTCAATGGAACTTTAGATTATGAGGAAAACAAGTTTTATGAAATTGAAGTACAGGCCACAGATAAAGGGAATCCCCCAATGGCCGGTCACTGTACAGTCTGGGTAGATATATTAGACGCCAATGATAATGCTCCTGAAGTCACCGTGACTTCTCTGTCTCTAGCAGTACGAGAGGACACTCAGCCTAGTACTGTCATTGCGCTGATCAGCGTGTCCGACCGTGACTCTGGCGCCAACGGGCAGGTGAC
>NW_027399511.1:0-7612 GCF_003265705.2 Callorhinus ursinus | reverse complement strand
GTCACCTGCCCGTTGGCGCCAGAGTCACGGTCGGACACGCTGATCAGCGCAATGACAGTACTAGGCTGAGTGTCCTCTCGTACTGCTAGAGACAGAGAAGTCACGGTGACTTCAGGAGCATTATCATTGGCGTCTAATATATCTACCCAGACTGTACAGTGACCGGCCATTGGGGGATTCCCTTTATCTGTGGCCTGTACTTCAATTTCATAAAACTTGTTTTCCTCATAATCTAAAGTTCCATTGACTCTCACTTCTCCATTATTTTCATCTAGTGTAAATAAGAGCTTTCCATTGGGCTTAATTGACATCAAGGAATAGGTTACCTCCCCATTGACTCCTTCATCTCGATCTGTGGCGTTTAGCTTTATCACAAAAGTTTCTTTAGCTGCATTTTCCATCAATCTCACCTTGTATTCTGATTGCTCAAATTCCGGATCATTGTCGTTAATATCCAAGACTTGGACGAAAAGCTGAAGGGTGCCAGTGAGCTCTGGTTTTCCCCCGTCTGCAGCAGTCAGTAGCAAATTAAGTTCTGGAGTTTTCTCTCGATCCAGATATTTTTTTAATGTAAGCGACAGTCTTTTAGTCTGCTTACTATGTGTTGGTAATTCTAAAGAAAAATACTCATTTTGACTTAGTCTGTAGGTCAATAGAGCATTCTCTCCTATATCCGCATCAGAAGCTCCCTCTAGAGGAAAATGAGAGTCGGGTTGCTTAGATTCAGAAATCAGCAGCTTTTGTTCTCTGAGAGAGAACACAGGTGGATTGTCATTAATATCCTTTACTTCCACTTCCACATGGAAAACCTGCAGCGGCCTGTCCACGATCACCTCCAGGTGGATGCCGCACTCTGCGCTCTGCCCGCACAGCTCCTCCCGGTCGATCCGAGAATTCACAAACAAAATGCCATTCTGCAGATTTACCTCCAGAAGGTCCCCGCGGCCTTTGGACGCCACCCGGAAAAGGCGCGGCACCAGCTCCGCCAGCTCCAGCCCTAGGTCTTGCGCGATGCGGCCCACGAAGGTGCCGTGTTTGGCCTCCTCCGGGACCGAGTAGTGGACCTGACCACTCCCGGCCTCCCAGACTGTGAGGAGGAGAAGCGACAGCAGCAGACGCCGAGTGCCCAATCCCCTCCTTTGAGAGCCGAACATCGCATACGACACTGACTTCCAAAATAAAGTTCTTTGCACTTACAGTACCAGAGACTCCAGTTTGGAGTTAAAAATCTAGCTGAATTTTTGAGAAGTTTCAAAGAATCATTTAACAGTAACGTTCGGCATGATGGAGTCGTTTTTGTATGGGGCGTTCCTGGCTGTTCAGACCAACCCTTGAAACAACTATTTCCACCAAGTAAAGAGCGACACCTTGCGCCTGAATAGTGAGTACTGTACACTACATCGTACACTACAGAATTTTACTTAAAGAGAAAAATATAATTAACTTCAAGTGTCCTTTTATTTTATCCTCAAAATAATATTTCCAAAGTGCTTATTGAGGAAACATTTGTAGCATAAGTCATATTGAAAGCAATGGTATGCGGAAAATGACATTTTATTCTTAATATAAAATTGAAATTTTTGTTCCTATATTTGATTTAGAGTTATACAATTGTTCTTTATCTACATAATACACACAGAGTTTAGTTCTACACGTAGCCTTATGAAAAACTAGGGTTAAACATTTCCTAAAGATATTGCTTCTCATATTAAAATGTTATCAAATTTGAATTGTTTTATTTCTTTTTTTTAATTGAGAGCCTAGTATGTATCAAGTCACCTTTATTTTTTTTAAGATTTTATTTATTTATTTGAGAGAGAGACAGACATAGAGAGAGAGCACAAGCAGGGAAGAGAGGGAGAAGCAGGCTCCCCACAGAGCAGGTAGCCCAGTGTGGGACTAGATCCCAGGACCCTGGGATCATGACCTGAGCCAAAGGCAGACGCTTAACTGACTGAGCCACCCAGGCACCCTGAATTGTCTCATTTCTAATCTCTTTGGTTACTTTGGATGCTAGGAAACTCAAAGACAAACTTGAGGTTTTAATAACTCTTTAGTCTTTAAGTTCTGTATGTTGTGTTCTTATCTCTATGTACTTGCCTTCTATTCATATCTATTTTCTTTAGTTCCAATTCTTTTTTGTTATTTACATTTAATTGCATTTTTTAAAAGTGATTTATAAGTGTTATTAGGACATGTACTTTTTTTTAAAGATTTATTTATTTATTTATTTATTTATTGGAGAGAGAGAATGAGATAGAGAGAAAAAAACATGAGAGGGGGGAGGGTCAGAGGGAGAAGCAGACTCCCTGCTGAACAGGGAGTCCGATGTGGAACTCGATCCCGGGACTCTAGGATCATGACCTGAGCCGAAGGCAGTTGCCTAACCAACTGTTGCATTTTTGTTACAAGCAATCTTATATCCATTGGAAAACAAAAATATGTTTTCAAATTTAGTGTTTAAAACAGAATTCACAATGGAAAAGTCTATGGATGTAGATGAAATTTATATCTGACACACATGATTTATCAGGGAAGTTACATTGCTAACTATAATATGAGGTATCAAAATGACCCTTTATGTGATGGTGTCAGTGATATGGAAGAAGCTGTCTTTCAATTATAAAATAAATTTTATTATAATTCAATGAAATAAATAAAAGTCACCATGAAACTGTGTATGCCATATTGGTATTTCTAAGTCACTAACATTGGTTTTTGTGTATCTGTCAAGATATATTCATGAAAATAGCTGACTTATTTTTTTTTCCTTCATTCACTTAACAAATGCTTATTAAGCATCTCTGAATACCAGGCACAGGAGAGGACCAGACAAAGAGACAATACCGTTGATAGGAAATTTCATTAGAGAGGGCATAGCTTGAGCATGGAAGCCTTAAGCATCACATTAAAGAACTGGACTTGATCTTGGGGGCACTGGGGAGCCACTGGATATGCTGGACTAAAAGAGTAAGGTAAGACTTAAGAGAGCTGAGACTGGCCAGGTATGCAAAGTGGATTGAAGGGGAGAAGACCAGAGCCAGGAGACCAGCAGGGAGCTGTTATAGCATTCTAGGTGTGACATGAGGTAGGCTAGCACATAGCAGAGCTCCCAGCACACAGTGGGCACTCAATAAATGGTTGAATGACCTGTTTCTTGTTGAAAGAATTCTGGGTTTGAGATCATAAGTTCATCCAAAACAAGGGAAAGGATTTCTAATTATACCTCCTCTAAATGCATACTACTGTGCTAAACACACACACACACACACACACATAATAATTCAACCAAATGGCAAATGACTTTAATGTTTGTGTAAATTCAATTTCATAAAATACCAAGGAGAAAATGGGAATTGTTGATATGAGTTATCATTGCCTGAAGATGTAACTTGGTTATATGTCTTTGTCTTTTCATATAGCCTTGGATTTAAGGGTTTGAAAAGAGGATCTAATGGAAGTTTAAAGTAGAAAATGATTTAGAATAAATATCACTCTAGCTTGAGTATTTTGTTGTATGATTGATGATCCGTCTCCAATTTAAAAATATTGAAATGGCACATGAAAAAATTACTAGTATACTTATTTGTATGTTAGTATTTTTCTTTATCTAGAATACACACATACTATTGCTAATTTCAGACTTGTTTCATTTTTTTCAAATTTACTCTTCCCCATATTATCATCCTGCTAGGACTCTTAGTAAATGCAAAATTCTTTCTTAAAAAACTAATAAAGCAAGCAGACTTGTCACTTTTTATAACATGGAATTATCTTATGGATCTGTGAAACAATCAGTTATAAGGGCCTCTAATCAAAATATAACATTAGACTATATTAACAGCAGACTTAACCTACTATCTGAAGCCTGTTAGATTTATTTTAGAGAAAAAGGAAGCAAGAGATCTCCAACCACTTCATTATAGACATTGGGGATTGAGATGGTACACACAATATGGAATCCTCAAACATAGAGAGATGAACATCAGAAAGTTTACCCAAGGTAGACAGATGTTAATTTAGCAATTACTTTCCAGTAATATGGTATTTTTTGAGTATATGAAAAGACACTGGATGAACACCAAGTCACAAAAGAGTTTGATATATTGTATAAACCAATGACCCCTCTTTTGCATTTTAGCTATGATATTTTAGATATCACCATCTCAACTAATCCATATAAAAGAGATTATGCTATCTTCGAACTCATTTGGGGGGATAAGCTTGAGATCTGGAAATAAGCTAATGCCAAGAAGTTCACATCAATATCGTTATTAACATTGATTTTGTAAAACTGATTGAAAACTGAAGAACTTTGCGCCTGACCTTTACTAAACCAATCTGGTTAGTCTTTCTTTAAGATTTATTTATTTATTTGAGAGAGAGAGAGCACACAGAGGGAAGGACAGAGGCAGAGAATCTCAAGCAGACTCCCCGCTGAGCATGAAGCCCAAGGTGGGGTTCCACCAGAGGCTCCATGAGAGGCCCCATGAAGGGCTGGATTCCATGACCATGGGATCACAACCCCAGATGAAACCAAGAGTTAGACGCTCAACAGACTCAGCCACCCAGGTATCCCAATCTGGTTAGTCTTAAGTTTCTACTATGTCTTGCTGGTCATATATTAGAGTGCTTGGTTTAATGTTCTATTAGTCCTCATCATCCCCTAATACAGCATAACAGGTCTAGTAATATTATTGTTGAAAACATAAAACAGAGAAACAAATCTTGAAACCATTCTTGGAAACCCAGGAGGTTCTTCAAAATCAATAGATTAGAAATACTATCCAACATTGTATTAACAAAATTATAGGATATACTCATTGATTTTCACTCTTTGCTATCATGGCTTATTGAAGTATACACAGTTATTTCATCACAGATCATTTGTTCAGTCAGCACAAATCTCACAGACACAAAAAGACTGAATTCTGAAATACCAACACACATTCAAAGATTTTCATGGGAGGGACACCTGGGTGGTTCAGTCGGTTAAGCATCTGCCTTCGGCTTAGGTCATGATCCCAGGGATCATGGGATCAAGTCCCACATCAGGCTCCTTGCTCAGCAGGGAGCCTGCTTCTCCCTCTGCCTGTCACTCCCCCTGCTTGTGCGTGCTCTCTGTCTCTCTCTCTGACAAAGAAATTAAAATCTTTTTTAAAAAAGATTTTCATGGGAAATATACACCTTTTAAGCTGTTATTGAAGTATGCAATTTTGGAAACACTTATTGAATCCTTTGCTGATATCCAGGATCCTGGAAATAATCATATTACCACTTATATTTGTCCAAAACATTATCCTTATTCACAACATAAAAAGGACAGGGTCATTTTCATATCTGTCATTTGGCTTTGGTGTTCTGCTAGAACATTGCAGACCCCAGTCTTCTGGGTTTTCCCATATATTAAAATGATTCTTCTTAACTTAGATTACTTCCAAACAATGGATACCTAGTCCCTACAATGGCAACTCTTCATTACCTACATTACCTACATTACATTGAATGATGTAAAGACCTATCTCAATGTGGCATTGCAACAAATGATAATGATGCTCATGAACTCTTCTGAGAAAAAAAAATCACTTAACATAAAAAAATCTCAATTATGGCATTGCACAAAATTAACTATGAAGATAATCATGGTTTTTTCTTAAGCAAAACAGAAAGAATGGGCTTGATTTTCCTAGCCATAACTATGCCTGATTAGAGAAAAAATTTACTGTAGAAAACTCTACAGTGATAAAAGAATGGCTTTAGAATCTAAAAGATATACATTTGAGTATCATTTTTACCATGTACTAGCTGGATGGCAGTAGACAAGCTAGAAAAATATCTTACCATCTCTTAGTTCATCATTAAAATTTGGATAGTCACATGTGTTTTATAAGTTGTTATAAGGATTAAATTAAATTACGTATTTTAAGTCCTTCACACAATGTTCTAATAAACAGAAACAGTTCATAAAGTAGTGGTTTATTTGTAATTAGTGTTAGTTCTTGTTCTACTTTGTAGCTATGGATGAAGAGATTTTCAGTATAATAAATTAGGGCCTGGTTTTTCCTTTTCAGAAGATTTCCTAATGTTCATCTTCATGGAAATCATCCTTTTGTGGGTAGAAAATGGCGACTAATGCCTCCTCAGCATTTCTAGTAACTTTACCCTATCCATAACATGGTTCTCCTCCACATGTAAATATATCATATATAATTTATTTCTCCACACAATACAGTTAAAGGGCTTCTAACTTGTACACTGGAGCAAAAAAAAAAAAAAACTTTCACATCAATTGATTTAGTTGCTTATAGCTCTAAAGACAAGTTCTCTGTTATCTCCTTAAGAAAACAATTCACATGATTTTGCATCAAATGTATCTAAAGTATACAATATCAAATTGTGAAATATGACCAACAACACCATTGTCAAATGGAAGTGACTTTACAGATATTTCATGGTTGTTATGCTTAAGCTATTTAAATCAATGTCATTTCAAAGACCTAGTGGCTTGGTGGACACAGGCAGCAGTACCACGTTTCCACATATACAGGAAGACTCTCTCTTAAACTCAAAACACAAGGAAGTGTGAATTTTCCTACCCTACCCTAAAATATTTCCATACAGCCTCACAATGGGTGCCATGAATGGAAGAAACATAAATATGATCAAATATCAAATCTTCCAAATAAAAAAGGAAATCAATGAATTCATCTGGAGGAGAGCAGCAATAGATTCAGCAGGCAATTAGCAAAAACTGAAACTACACTAGGAAGTAAAGAAAAAATGTAGTGTATCTGAAGCAGCTGAAGACTATGAGGAAAATAAGCAGGAAATCATGAGAGGATTAAAGACAAAAAAGTAAAGTCCTCCCCAAAGGTAAGGTTGAAACCTCACCCAGTATCTGAAAGAAGTATGCCATTGATTATAAAGAAACAAAAATATTTATAAAAGGAAGCCACCTCAACAGCCCATGCCCATTAGTAATAAATAAATTTAGAGTTTATAGGAAGGTAAGAATTCAAACACATTTCAAACTCAAAATAACTAAATTATTAAGTTAGGCATTATTATGGTAATTTTTAATACATGAACGCAATGAGGGGAGGACACCAATTAGAATAAGGAAATGAATAGAAAAAATGAACTTGCTGCAAAATTGAGAACCAGAATATTTAAGCTTTGCCTACATCCTCCATTTCCCATCAGTGACCCTTGCCTGGATGACTTAGTCTTCTTCATTTACTGACAGCTTTAGCCATCTGTTTCATTACTGCTATTACTACCACTATTATTATTTCCAGCAACTAAATAATGTTCCTGGCATTAAGACTTCAGTGAAAAGTAATAAAAATGGCTAGACTTCCAGTATGTTTTAAAATAAACCATCGCAAGAAAACAAAACAAAAACAAATAAATGAAACAATAAACTTACACTAATGTCGCTGAACATACTATGCGATTGACATCAACAGGCATTAAATACATTCAGAATTACTGTACTTACATCATTCCCAAAAATCTCCTGTTGTTCTCCACTATCTCCAGAACTTGAACAAGGGGGAACACTAGGGCTGAAGGCCATGAGGTCGGTCTTGGGCGGGCCCTCCCCGGAGCA
>NW_027399510.1:0-7614 GCF_003265705.2 Callorhinus ursinus | reverse complement strand
GGTAAGACACTACTTAATGAAGACCTCAGAGTGGGGAGTAGGAATGGGAAAAGGCTGAGCAGAGGAGGGAAGAGAGGATTTGAAACCGGGGCTCAGAGCTGGCAGAGATGCAAACACCAGGGGAAAGGATTGACCAGGAGGCTCACTGAGGAGACTGAAGAGGTGGGCTCCACAGCCAGTGATGGGGAAGAGAGATCTCATGGTCCCTTCTGTGGAGAAGCCAATAAGCATGAGGGGGTGCTGACAAGTTGGTGGGGGCACAGCGAGGGAAACTAAGAGAGATCCAAATGGATGGACCTGATTTCTCAGTGAATTCAAAGACAAGGTCTTCTCCTGAAAGAGAAAAAAGTGGATGGTGAGTTTTGAAAGGAGGGGAGGAGAAAACATCTGAACAGCTGTTGGGAAATATGGGAGGAAGCTGCTTTGAGATATGGAGCAGTATTGGACAGAGGTTGAGAATAGTGGGCTCATGGTGGCAGCAACCTCCTGCAGAAAACAATTTTGCTCTAGCAGAACTCAGTAGTGGGTTAGAGGAGAGAAGGGGTCCAAATGGGTTGACCCAGAAATGAAGTTTTGCTTGGCAGGTGGCACCAGGATGTGAGGGTACCAGCTGAAGGACTTTTCTGTGAGTGATCACCTGTGAATCTGGACTTAGAACAGGGAGGGCTGGGTAACAATGACCAGCTGATATCATTAATATCCTTAATCCAGAAAATATAGAAAAAGCTCATCCACTTTAATTGGAACACTATGAGTAAGTTTTCCCTTAAAACAATAGACAAGGGCGCCTGGGTGGCTCAGTTGGTTAAGCGACTGCCTTCGGCTCGGGTCATGATCCTGGAGTCCCGGGATCGAGTCCCACATCGGGCTCCCTGCTCAGCAGGGAGTCTGCTTCTCCCTCTGACCCTCTTCCCTCTTGTGCTCTCTATCTCTCAAATAAATAAATAAAATCTTTAAAAAAAAACAATAGACAAAAATCATGAATAAGAACTACAAATAACCTAACAAATACATGGAGAATGTTTGACCTCATCAGGGGTCAAAGAAATGAGAATTTAAATACTGAGGTTTCATTTTTCACCTACCATGGTATCAAAAAAAGCCTAGTTTCAAAAAATAAAAATACTTCATGCTGATGGGTGAGAGGAAAACTACAAGGGTGTAAATTAATATAAATCTTTAAGAAGATAATTTAACAGCAATTTCTAGAAGGCTTAAAATTTTAGAGGTGCCTGGGTGGCTCAGTCGGTTAAGCATCGGACTTGTGATTTCTGCTCAGGTCTTGATCTCAGGGTCGTGAGATGGAGCCCTGCATTGGGCTCCTCGCTGAGCTGAGAGTCTGCTTGAGGTTCTCTCCGTCTGCCCCTTCCCCTACTTGTGCATGTGCATGCACGCTCTCGCCCTCAAATAAATAAATCTTTAAAAAATATATAAAATTTTTACCCCTTGGGATGCCTGGGTGGCTCAGTCGGTTAAGTATCTGACTCTTGATCTCAGGGTCATGGGATCAAGCCCAGCGTCAGGCCCAGTGTTAGGCATGCTCAGCGCGGAGTCGGCTTGAGACCTTCTCTCTCCCTCTGCCCCTCTCCCTACTCATGCATGTGCTCTCCTTCTCTAAAATAAATAAATAAAATCTTAAATTTTTTTTTAATCTTTTGAATTAGTCATTTTACTCCCTGGAATTTATACTAAGAAAATAATACAAATGAAGAAGACTTTTACACAAACTACTTTTTGTAAGTTCATCTGGAAGAATAAGTTTTGAAAAAGAGTAAGAAGAGGAACCTGATTTAACAAATATCAAAACTATAAGCTAATGATACTAAAACTGTATCATGCTGGCACAGAAATTTCCAGATGGCTCTAGAGAACATAATTGGCCCAGAATAGACCCAGATATATACGGAATAGGTATATTATAAAGGTGGCATTTAAAATCAGTAAGGAAAATACTGGCTTTTTAATGAATGATGTTGATAACAATTGCCTATCCAACTGGGAACAAAACAAATTAAATTCCTAGCTTATATCATAAACAAATATAATTATTGACATATGATAATTACAATTGTTTTAAACCTATAAGAGTATTAAAAGAATATATAGGAGAATATTTTTATTATCCTTAAAGTACAGAAAGCCTTTCCAAGCATTACAGAAATTCTAAATGGGATAAAGGTAATAAACTATAGATTTGAATAAAAATTAAAACCTTTTGTATTACCAAAAACACTTTCAATAAAATTAAAAGATGATTCAACAAGGAGAAATGGGGAAAGAATATTCTCTTTACCAAATGGCGCTGGGACCACATATATACACCCTGTATATCCACATGTAAAAGAAATATATAAGAAACAAAATGATTAGTTGCTAAATGAAAAAGTTAGTATAGAGTTAATATGTACAGTATATTTATGTTTTTATTTCCAAAATGTATACAAAGAGACAGAAAAGCTAAAAGATATGTAACTGATATTAACAAAGGTTATCACTAAGTGGTGGAATTTCTTTTGATTTTAATTTTTTTAAAGATTTTATTTATTTATTTGACAGAGAGAGAGAGAGAGAGCGAGAGCGGGGACACAAGCAGGGGGAGTGAGAGAGGGAGAAGCAGGCTTCCTGCTGAGCAGAGAGCCCGATGCGGGGTTCGATCCCAGGACCCTGGGATCATGACCTGAGCCAAAGACAGACGCTTAACGACTGAGCCACCCAGGCTCTTTTGATTTTAATTTTGTTCTTTATGTTAATTTAGGGTTTCCATAATTTCTATAATGAATGAAAATATATATACCTTTTACAATCAGAACAAATCAGAGCAGATATATTTTTAGAACACTGGATATTAGTTCAGAATATGCATGCTTTATATTACTGTAGTAAAAAAATATGCCGAGTATAACTCCCTCTTGAAAGATTTTTTCCCAACCTACTCCGAATCTGCTCACAGTGCCAGCTAAGGGAATAGTAGGCCATGTGTTTCCACCCCTTTGACCACAGCTAATCGGACCAGGGGTAAACTTGACCACAACCAGGCTATCAGATTATAGCCTGGGACTTGTAATTGGGATTTGGAACCTCTAAGCAATTCTATCCTGAGTTTTTGGACTAAGAGACCAGGTAGGGATAAGGTGGACATTTTCCACCATATCTATAGAAATAAGGAAGTCAGTCCTCATAGAAAAAAAAAAGATCAATATAGAAGAACAAGCAGCTTGAGAGACCGTGAGACATTTAAAGACTGCCAGTATCTTTAGTAAAGGCTACATTGCTCACCAATTCTTTTTTTTTTTGTGAAAATGAATCCTTTTGGCTGACTTCTATGTCTGGGTTCATACAAGGCATTATGCAGGAAAACTCCAATTGAAGACAAGAGGAGACCCTAAGAGCAGAAAACCCTGAGAACTAGCAAAAAGTCCTCAAGAATTTTAGACTTTTAAAAGCCTTTAAAAGCTGTGGATTTAGTAGGGTCCAAGCTGAGTGCCCCTGAAGGTAAATGTTGACCCAACTAATATCTTGGTTAGGGGTGGAACGAACAGAAAATTGCACTAGGCTTTTCCTGTGGTACAATGGAAGAGTAGAAATGGAACAAGGAAGATCCAGGGAAGAGGGAAGGGATTTGCTAGGCCAGATGGGGGTGCAGGAGTGGGGACTGTGGCGTCAACTTCCTTTTTGTCCCCTTTCACCACCTAAGAACTGAGATGCAGACCTGGAATTCTAGTCTAGGGTGCACATTTGTAGTTGCCAGAGCGAGACAATCACTGTTAGCCCCTTTTTCTGAAGAGGCGGAGTGCCATGGCTGAGCTCAAGCTCATCTCCTGAAGGGATTGATTCTACCTTCTACTTTCTTTGTGGGTTGGGGCTCTCACTTCTCCTACTCTACTACTTACAGAAGAATCAATGTTTACCCAACGTGGGGAAAATCAATCAGATAAGGGATCTATAGGCCCAGCCCTTAGTATACATTGACTCTTTTTTTTTCCTGTTCCTTTCCCATTTTTTTTCCTGTTTCTCTCCCTTCTTTACTGTAGAATGCCAACTAGTAAGTGTAGAAGAAATTAGAACATTAGAAAAATCACCATTTTGCAACCATCATAATTCATCCAAGCAAGAATTGTGAATGGATGCTAAAACTAGTAGAAGTAAATTTGATGAAAATTCAGGTATTTATATACTCTCAAGTGTCTCCCACAGAATACTTATTAATTACAAAGAGAAAAATAGTAAATTTTACAGTTGATAAAATGGACAGGCAGAATATCAAGTGATCAAAGTTAATATCACTATAATAGTATAAATTCACATTGTGTGCTTCCTGATATGACCCACCAAGAAGTCAGTATTGTTTCGGTGGCATTTCTGCCAAAAACGCCTAAGGTGAACCCAATCACAAAGAAATATTAGGGAAATATAAATTGAGGAATATTTTGCAAAATAAAAGCCTTCTATTCTTCATAACTGAAAGACATGAAAGATAGAAGACTGAGAAACTATTACAGACCGAAAGAAACCAAAGAGAATGACAACAAAATGCGACGCGTGATCTTGGATTGGGTCCTGGAGACAGACACACACATATACACTGATGCCAATTTGTTAGGACAACTGACAACATTTGAATGGGAAGCTAGACGGTACTATTGTCTTCCTATCAATTTCCTGATTTAGATGGTTTTACTGTCGGTATGTGGAAGCATTCTGCATCTCAGCAAATGTGCACTGAAGTACGTAGGGGTAATGGGGCATCATTACCCTAAACTTACCCTCAAATCACCAGAGAGGGGAAGATAAAGAACGATCAAGTAAATAGAGTAAAATGTTAAGAGTTAGGGAAACTGGACGAAGGGATACAAGAGTTAATTGTACTATTCTTGCCTCTTTTCTGTGGGCTTGAAATTGTTTCAAATATTTTTATTTAAAAAGAGAAGTAATCACACAAACAAGTGTACAACTTCAATGGTGATAAGTGATATGAAGAAAAGAAAGTGTTTATTTATTGGCACTAAGGGGAAAGCTGCCTGATACAGAGGGGGATCCAGAAAGGCTCTGATGTGGGTGGGGGTGACTTTCAAGCTGAGCATTGAAAAATGAACAGGAGAAAGCAGGTAAAAAATTGGGATAAGCAGCTTTATGTAGAGACAGACACAAGCAGATGGGAAGGAGGAAACACGGGAAAGAGATAAGCATGAAAGGAGGCCAGTGGGGCTGGGGCAATGACCGCCGGCAGAGGGACGTGAGGAGAGGCTGAGGGTCTTACGCTAAGGACAAGCGGGAGCCAGTGAAGAAGAAGTGAGGTACAATTTTACAAGATCACTTTAATCACTGGCTGGAGAACAGACTGTAGGAGGTACAGCAGGACGCAGGGGCCAGTTAGAAGGCCAGGTGAATGGTGGTGGGGATGAAAGAAGTGGTGGGAATCCAGATTTATTTCAGACACATAAACAACGGGACACAGTGATGGATTGAGTAGAGATCCGAGGGAGAGGAAGGTGGCAAGAATGACCCCTGGGTTTTGGCTTCTACCGATGGGATGGATTGAAGTGACATTTATTAAGAAAGGAAAACTGGAGAAGAAATAGATATGCAGGAGGGTGAAGATTAAGAATTCATTCTTCACAAGTTAAATTTGCTACACCTTGTCTGCATGTGTGGTATGTTTCATACTTTTTTTTCCCTGGTTTTGTGAGTTGTTTTATTTTCTTCATTTTCTATTTTATTTTATTTGTTTTATTTAAAAGAATGGAAAAATCGATGTGCCCATGAGACATCGAAGAGAAGGCATGAAGCTGGGTAATGAGCTACATATGCTTTGGAGTTTAAAAGACCCGTGTGATGCCTGATAACCCACTTGGGAAAAGCCAGGTACTGGAAGGTATTTAAAGATTTTAAAAAACAAAAATAATCTTTTATGCCTTTGAATGATGTACATTTCTTTTAACATTTATCTTATTCTATTCATTGATAGTTATTTTTACACATCTGGATTACAAAGTATGTATTTGATTCATTTTCCTTCCCCCATGCTGCCTTCAAAATGTAGGGGCTAGTCTACATTTATTAAAGAGAATTTTTTAATCAAATAAAAATCTTAATAGGGTTGAATTTAATGACTATTAAGTTGTGTTTTTTTCTATGAAATTGTTTACACAAAAAAGGAAAGAAAAAAGAGAATACCAATTTATTGCATGGGAACCTAGACAATTTGACTTCTACAGATTTCAAGTTGGAGCTTTTTGTGTTGAGCAATCTCTTCCTGCCCACTGCCTTACCATTCTGTACATAATCACAAATAATCAGTGGCCAAAAAAAATCCCATTGTTAAACCCAGTAAACCACAAAATGACATTCTGTGGTCAATATAATCCAAAAGAAATTAGTTTGCATTCCTGTATTTACAATAGTCCTCAAAGAATGTAAGAAGTAGGCAGCTTACATGTACCACCTCCAGTATTACATGGTAGGAACTAAATTGACAGCTGGCACAATAACAAAATTTAACAGCTAGAAAGTAGAACAGATGACACATTAAACTGTAGGCACCTGAACTCTGAGCCTCTGACTCTGGCAAACCCAAACTGTAACTGAGTGAGTTTAGAAGATCATCCTTATTTCTCCAGGGGAAGGAGGAGACCCCAGCCCTGTGGCTCCACCTGGACCTCATGGACCTATACCTCCTTCTTCTGCCCTGGTACTGGAAGCAGGTCCTGAGCCCCCTTCTAGACAAGGATGTCTTCATCCCCAGCTGCGACACAGGCTTTCAGGAAGCTGCTGGGTCATGCAGCTGGAACTCCGAGGCTGAATGTCAGACTGGGAAGGAGGCCAAGCAGCCAGATCTCAGGCAGGCTGGAGATGGTGACACTGGGTATCACCAAGACAGAGAGCATTGCTGTGGCCACCCAGTGGACAAAGGAGCACCTGGGGGCAACTGTCCATTATATCAGCTGCTTAGTCCTCAAGGTTTCAGAATTACCAGATAACAGACCAGGTGAAAAGTCTCAGGGATCAGGATAGAGATATATTGAGGTTATTATTATATTTTTTTTGCATGAGGAATCATAAATACATTAATACTCAAGGAATAAATATATTTGGGACTGCCCTGAACAAAATCGGGTCATGTGGAATATATATGTCTCAGGGTGGAAGTAGGAGGAAGTTTACTAGCAGTGAGGAAATAGGTACAGGCAAGATAATGTACCTGGAAGAAGGTAGAATGAAGGATAGAAAGGCAAGGAGGGAGGAGAAAGAGATGACTGGAGTAGAAACTCTAATGTGCATGTGCGGTAGCCTCTGAAAATCTAGGGGGGAAATGTTCATCTGGTTCCGTTAGTGCCAGAAAGCCATTGTGCTGCCCATATGTCATTGTATATATCTCTTCCTGAGAACAGTATAAACCGGTTTTTCCCAATCACAAGATGGTAATCAAAAATCCTCCTGCAGCCAAGAAGCATTCTAAGATGACTTGTTTAGTCCGTGCCCATGGGTGAATATAAAATGGGACAATTCTGAGAAAATAAGTGAGATCAAGTTATGCCCAAACTGTGGTCTGCAAGACTCAGTCTTTCTGTGTGTTTTCTCCTCTTATCAGTGCTGGGAAGGGCTTCTGAGGAAGCC
>NW_027399509.1:0-7614 GCF_003265705.2 Callorhinus ursinus | reverse complement strand
GGTAAGACACTACTTAATGAAGACCTCAGAGTGGGGAGTAGGAATGGGAAAAGGCTGAGCAGAGGAGGGAAGAGAGGATTTGAAACCGGGGCTCAGAGCTGGCAGAGATGCAAACACCAGGGGAAAGGATTGACCAGGAGGCTCACTGAGGAGACTGAAGAGGTGGGCTCCACAGCCAGTGATGGGGAAGAGAGATCTCATGGTCCCTTCTGTGGAGAAGCCAATAAGCATGAGGGGGTGCTGACAAGTTGGTGGGGGCACAGCGAGGGAAACTAAGAGAGATCCAAATGGATGGACCTGATTTCTCAGTGAATTCAAAGACAAGGTCTTCTCCTGAAAGAGAAAAAAGTGGATGGTGAGTTTTGAAAGGAGGGGAGGAGAAAACATCTGAACAGCTGTTGGGAAATATGGGAGGAAGCTGCTTTGAGATATGGAGCAGTATTGGACAGAGGTTGAGAATAGTGGGCTCATGGTGGCAGCAACCTCCTGCAGAAAACAATTTTGCTCTAGCAGAACTCAGTAGTGGGTTAGAGGAGAGAAGGGGTCCAAATGGGTTGACCCAGAAATGAAGTTTTGCTTGGCAGGTGGCACCAGGATGTGAGGGTACCAGCTGAAGGACTTTTCTGTGAGTGATCACCTGTGAATCTGGACTTAGAACAGGGAGGGCTGGGTAACAATGACCAGCTGATATCATTAATATCCTTAATCCAGAAAATATAGAAAAAGCTCATCCACTTTAATTGGAACACTATGAGTAAGTTTTCCCTTAAAACAATAGACAAGGGCGCCTGGGTGGCTCAGTTGGTTAAGCGACTGCCTTCGGCTCGGGTCATGATCCTGGAGTCCCGGGATCGAGTCCCACATCGGGCTCCCTGCTCAGCAGGGAGTCTGCTTCTCCCTCTGACCCTCTTCCCTCTTGTGCTCTCTATCTCTCAAATAAATAAATAAAATCTTTAAAAAAAAACAATAGACAAAAATCATGAATAAGAACTACAAATAACCTAACAAATACATGGAGAATGTTTGACCTCATCAGGGGTCAAAGAAATGAGAATTTAAATACTGAGGTTTCATTTTTCACCTACCATGGTATCAAAAAAAGCCTAGTTTCAAAAAATAAAAATACTTCATGCTGATGGGTGAGAGGAAAACTACAAGGGTGTAAATTAATATAAATCTTTAAGAAGATAATTTAACAGCAATTTCTAGAAGGCTTAAAATTTTAGAGGTGCCTGGGTGGCTCAGTCGGTTAAGCATCGGACTTGTGATTTCTGCTCAGGTCTTGATCTCAGGGTCGTGAGATGGAGCCCTGCATTGGGCTCCTCGCTGAGCTGAGAGTCTGCTTGAGGTTCTCTCCGTCTGCCCCTTCCCCTACTTGTGCATGTGCATGCACGCTCTCGCCCTCAAATAAATAAATCTTTAAAAAATATATAAAATTTTTACCCCTTGGGATGCCTGGGTGGCTCAGTCGGTTAAGTATCTGACTCTTGATCTCAGGGTCATGGGATCAAGCCCAGCGTCAGGCCCAGTGTTAGGCATGCTCAGCGCGGAGTCGGCTTGAGACCTTCTCTCTCCCTCTGCCCCTCTCCCTACTCATGCATGTGCTCTCCTTCTCTAAAATAAATAAATAAAATCTTAAATTTTTTTTTAATCTTTTGAATTAGTCATTTTACTCCCTGGAATTTATACTAAGAAAATAATACAAATGAAGAAGACTTTTACACAAACTACTTTTTGTAAGTTCATCTGGAAGAATAAGTTTTGAAAAAGAGTAAGAAGAGGAACCTGATTTAACAAATATCAAAACTATAAGCTAATGATACTAAAACTGTATCATGCTGGCACAGAAATTTCCAGATGGCTCTAGAGAACATAATTGGCCCAGAATAGACCCAGATATATACGGAATAGGTATATTATAAAGGTGGCATTTAAAATCAGTAAGGAAAATACTGGCTTTTTAATGAATGATGTTGATAACAATTGCCTATCCAACTGGGAACAAAACAAATTAAATTCCTAGCTTATATCATAAACAAATATAATTATTGACATATGATAATTACAATTGTTTTAAACCTATAAGAGTATTAAAAGAATATATAGGAGAATATTTTTATTATCCTTAAAGTACAGAAAGCCTTTCCAAGCATTACAGAAATTCTAAATGGGATAAAGGTAATAAACTATAGATTTGAATAAAAATTAAAACCTTTTGTATTACCAAAAACACTTTCAATAAAATTAAAAGATGATTCAACAAGGAGAAATGGGGAAAGAATATTCTCTTTACCAAATGGCGCTGGGACCACATATATACACCCTGTATATCCACATGTAAAAGAAATATATAAGAAACAAAATGATTAGTTGCTAAATGAAAAAGTTAGTATAGAGTTAATATGTACAGTATATTTATGTTTTTATTTCCAAAATGTATACAAAGAGACAGAAAAGCTAAAAGATATGTAACTGATATTAACAAAGGTTATCACTAAGTGGTGGAATTTCTTTTGATTTTAATTTTTTTAAAGATTTTATTTATTTATTTGACAGAGAGAGAGAGAGAGAGCGAGAGCGGGGACACAAGCAGGGGGAGTGAGAGAGGGAGAAGCAGGCTTCCTGCTGAGCAGAGAGCCCGATGCGGGGTTCGATCCCAGGACCCTGGGATCATGACCTGAGCCAAAGACAGACGCTTAACGACTGAGCCACCCAGGCTCTTTTGATTTTAATTTTGTTCTTTATGTTAATTTAGGGTTTCCATAATTTCTATAATGAATGAAAATATATATACCTTTTACAATCAGAACAAATCAGAGCAGATATATTTTTAGAACACTGGATATTAGTTCAGAATATGCATGCTTTATATTACTGTAGTAAAAAAATATGCCGAGTATAACTCCCTCTTGAAAGATTTTTTCCCAACCTACTCCGAATCTGCTCACAGTGCCAGCTAAGGGAATAGTAGGCCATGTGTTTCCACCCCTTTGACCACAGCTAATCGGACCAGGGGTAAACTTGACCACAACCAGGCTATCAGATTATAGCCTGGGACTTGTAATTGGGATTTGGAACCTCTAAGCAATTCTATCCTGAGTTTTTGGACTAAGAGACCAGGTAGGGATAAGGTGGACATTTTCCACCATATCTATAGAAATAAGGAAGTCAGTCCTCATAGAAAAAAAAAAGATCAATATAGAAGAACAAGCAGCTTGAGAGACCGTGAGACATTTAAAGACTGCCAGTATCTTTAGTAAAGGCTACATTGCTCACCAATTCTTTTTTTTTTTGTGAAAATGAATCCTTTTGGCTGACTTCTATGTCTGGGTTCATACAAGGCATTATGCAGGAAAACTCCAATTGAAGACAAGAGGAGACCCTAAGAGCAGAAAACCCTGAGAACTAGCAAAAAGTCCTCAAGAATTTTAGACTTTTAAAAGCCTTTAAAAGCTGTGGATTTAGTAGGGTCCAAGCTGAGTGCCCCTGAAGGTAAATGTTGACCCAACTAATATCTTGGTTAGGGGTGGAACGAACAGAAAATTGCACTAGGCTTTTCCTGTGGTACAATGGAAGAGTAGAAATGGAACAAGGAAGATCCAGGGAAGAGGGAAGGGATTTGCTAGGCCAGATGGGGGTGCAGGAGTGGGGACTGTGGCGTCAACTTCCTTTTTGTCCCCTTTCACCACCTAAGAACTGAGATGCAGACCTGGAATTCTAGTCTAGGGTGCACATTTGTAGTTGCCAGAGCGAGACAATCACTGTTAGCCCCTTTTTCTGAAGAGGCGGAGTGCCATGGCTGAGCTCAAGCTCATCTCCTGAAGGGATTGATTCTACCTTCTACTTTCTTTGTGGGTTGGGGCTCTCACTTCTCCTACTCTACTACTTACAGAAGAATCAATGTTTACCCAACGTGGGGAAAATCAATCAGATAAGGGATCTATAGGCCCAGCCCTTAGTATACATTGACTCTTTTTTTTTCCTGTTCCTTTCCCATTTTTTTTCCTGTTTCTCTCCCTTCTTTACTGTAGAATGCCAACTAGTAAGTGTAGAAGAAATTAGAACATTAGAAAAATCACCATTTTGCAACCATCATAATTCATCCAAGCAAGAATTGTGAATGGATGCTAAAACTAGTAGAAGTAAATTTGATGAAAATTCAGGTATTTATATACTCTCAAGTGTCTCCCACAGAATACTTATTAATTACAAAGAGAAAAATAGTAAATTTTACAGTTGATAAAATGGACAGGCAGAATATCAAGTGATCAAAGTTAATATCACTATAATAGTATAAATTCACATTGTGTGCTTCCTGATATGACCCACCAAGAAGTCAGTATTGTTTCGGTGGCATTTCTGCCAAAAACGCCTAAGGTGAACCCAATCACAAAGAAATATTAGGGAAATATAAATTGAGGAATATTTTGCAAAATAAAAGCCTTCTATTCTTCATAACTGAAAGACATGAAAGATAGAAGACTGAGAAACTATTACAGACCGAAAGAAACCAAAGAGAATGACAACAAAATGCGACGCGTGATCTTGGATTGGGTCCTGGAGACAGACACACACATATACACTGATGCCAATTTGTTAGGACAACTGACAACATTTGAATGGGAAGCTAGACGGTACTATTGTCTTCCTATCAATTTCCTGATTTAGATGGTTTTACTGTCGGTATGTGGAAGCATTCTGCATCTCAGCAAATGTGCACTGAAGTACGTAGGGGTAATGGGGCATCATTACCCTAAACTTACCCTCAAATCACCAGAGAGGGGAAGATAAAGAACGATCAAGTAAATAGAGTAAAATGTTAAGAGTTAGGGAAACTGGACGAAGGGATACAAGAGTTAATTGTACTATTCTTGCCTCTTTTCTGTGGGCTTGAAATTGTTTCAAATATTTTTATTTAAAAAGAGAAGTAATCACACAAACAAGTGTACAACTTCAATGGTGATAAGTGATATGAAGAAAAGAAAGTGTTTATTTATTGGCACTAAGGGGAAAGCTGCCTGATACAGAGGGGGATCCAGAAAGGCTCTGATGTGGGTGGGGGTGACTTTCAAGCTGAGCATTGAAAAATGAACAGGAGAAAGCAGGTAAAAAATTGGGATAAGCAGCTTTATGTAGAGACAGACACAAGCAGATGGGAAGGAGGAAACACGGGAAAGAGATAAGCATGAAAGGAGGCCAGTGGGGCTGGGGCAATGACCGCCGGCAGAGGGACGTGAGGAGAGGCTGAGGGTCTTACGCTAAGGACAAGCGGGAGCCAGTGAAGAAGAAGTGAGGTACAATTTTACAAGATCACTTTAATCACTGGCTGGAGAACAGACTGTAGGAGGTACAGCAGGACGCAGGGGCCAGTTAGAAGGCCAGGTGAATGGTGGTGGGGATGAAAGAAGTGGTGGGAATCCAGATTTATTTCAGACACATAAACAACGGGACACAGTGATGGATTGAGTAGAGATCCGAGGGAGAGGAAGGTGGCAAGAATGACCCCTGGGTTTTGGCTTCTACCGATGGGATGGATTGAAGTGACATTTATTAAGAAAGGAAAACTGGAGAAGAAATAGATATGCAGGAGGGTGAAGATTAAGAATTCATTCTTCACAAGTTAAATTTGCTACACCTTGTCTGCATGTGTGGTATGTTTCATACTTTTTTTTCCCTGGTTTTGTGAGTTGTTTTATTTTCTTCATTTTCTATTTTATTTTATTTGTTTTATTTAAAAGAATGGAAAAATCGATGTGCCCATGAGACATCGAAGAGAAGGCATGAAGCTGGGTAATGAGCTACATATGCTTTGGAGTTTAAAAGACCCGTGTGATGCCTGATAACCCACTTGGGAAAAGCCAGGTACTGGAAGGTATTTAAAGATTTTAAAAAACAAAAATAATCTTTTATGCCTTTGAATGATGTACATTTCTTTTAACATTTATCTTATTCTATTCATTGATAGTTATTTTTACACATCTGGATTACAAAGTATGTATTTGATTCATTTTCCTTCCCCCATGCTGCCTTCAAAATGTAGGGGCTAGTCTACATTTATTAAAGAGAATTTTTTAATCAAATAAAAATCTTAATAGGGTTGAATTTAATGACTATTAAGTTGTGTTTTTTTCTATGAAATTGTTTACACAAAAAAGGAAAGAAAAAAGAGAATACCAATTTATTGCATGGGAACCTAGACAATTTGACTTCTACAGATTTCAAGTTGGAGCTTTTTGTGTTGAGCAATCTCTTCCTGCCCACTGCCTTACCATTCTGTACATAATCACAAATAATCAGTGGCCAAAAAAAATCCCATTGTTAAACCCAGTAAACCACAAAATGACATTCTGTGGTCAATATAATCCAAAAGAAATTAGTTTGCATTCCTGTATTTACAATAGTCCTCAAAGAATGTAAGAAGTAGGCAGCTTACATGTACCACCTCCAGTATTACATGGTAGGAACTAAATTGACAGCTGGCACAATAACAAAATTTAACAGCTAGAAAGTAGAACAGATGACACATTAAACTGTAGGCACCTGAACTCTGAGCCTCTGACTCTGGCAAACCCAAACTGTAACTGAGTGAGTTTAGAAGATCATCCTTATTTCTCCAGGGGAAGGAGGAGACCCCAGCCCTGTGGCTCCACCTGGACCTCATGGACCTATACCTCCTTCTTCTGCCCTGGTACTGGAAGCAGGTCCTGAGCCCCCTTCTAGACAAGGATGTCTTCATCCCCAGCTGCGACACAGGCTTTCAGGAAGCTGCTGGGTCATGCAGCTGGAACTCCGAGGCTGAATGTCAGACTGGGAAGGAGGCCAAGCAGCCAGATCTCAGGCAGGCTGGAGATGGTGACACTGGGTATCACCAAGACAGAGAGCATTGCTGTGGCCACCCAGTGGACAAAGGAGCACCTGGGGGCAACTGTCCATTATATCAGCTGCTTAGTCCTCAAGGTTTCAGAATTACCAGATAACAGACCAGGTGAAAAGTCTCAGGGATCAGGATAGAGATATATTGAGGTTATTATTATATTTTTTTTGCATGAGGAATCATAAATACATTAATACTCAAGGAATAAATATATTTGGGACTGCCCTGAACAAAATCGGGTCATGTGGAATATATATGTCTCAGGGTGGAAGTAGGAGGAAGTTTACTAGCAGTGAGGAAATAGGTACAGGCAAGATAATGTACCTGGAAGAAGGTAGAATGAAGGATAGAAAGGCAAGGAGGGAGGAGAAAGAGATGACTGGAGTAGAAACTCTAATGTGCATGTGCGGTAGCCTCTGAAAATCTAGGGGGGAAATGTTCATCTGGTTCCGTTAGTGCCAGAAAGCCATTGTGCTGCCCATATGTCATTGTATATATCTCTTCCTGAGAACAGTATAAACCGGTTTTTCCCAATCACAAGATGGTAATCAAAAATCCTCCTGCAGCCAAGAAGCATTCTAAGATGACTTGTTTAGTCCGTGCCCATGGGTGAATATAAAATGGGACAATTCTGAGAAAATAAGTGAGATCAAGTTATGCCCAAACTGTGGTCTGCAAGACTCAGTCTTTCTGTGTGTTTTCTCCTCTTATCAGTGCTGGGAAGGGCTTCTGAGGAAGCC
>NW_027399508.1:0-7618 GCF_003265705.2 Callorhinus ursinus | reverse complement strand
CAGTTCATTATTAGTTTTACAGGTTTAGAAAGTATGCCCTAAGAAGAGGTTTTGTTAAAGAAATATGATAATAAGAAAAGGTAATAATTGTTTTGGAGCTGGGCAGTTTTAGAAATACAAACTTTACTGAGGAAGTGGTGACAAAACAAAAAAGAAATTAGTTCTTTTATCAGTGAGATACAAAGGGCCTGACCAATACCAAATAAAACTTCCTTCTAAAGGGTACCACAAAAATAAGGTGTTGAAAAAGGCAGCTTAATTAATTTTTTATTGTTTGAAGCTAAATCACCAGTTGTTCTGATTTTTCTTGTTGAATTTACTAATCATATAGAAATCTGACCCACTCCTGACTAGGAAGCTCAGAATTTCAGTTGTTCTGGCTTCATGCAGACACAGAAAAACCATTGTAAAATATAAAGATAAGAAAATAGTGTGATTTTTAAATAGGTGGAAAGTATAGAACAGGGCTAAAAAAAAAAACTCTTGCCTAAAAGAGGGCAGCAGAAGCATTTTTTCTGATTTATATGAAAATCTAAGGTGTCTTATTGGCCTTATGTGCGAGTATTCAAAATGCTTCTGCAAAGTGATAACCTATTCGTGTAAATTATGATCAGAAGGATCATAAAGGCAGACTGATAATAAATGTTTTGGGAACTGCATAAAGTTCTATAAAACTTGAAAACTTCACTTTTTGGATGCATGGATGATTCAGTGTGACATCTGAAATGATGGTGATAGAACAGACGGCCTGTTACTTATTTTTCTGACTTTCTGGGGTTGATGTCTTGAATTTTCTGAGCTGTGAAGGGTAGGTAAGTAAATTTGCTTATGTTTTAGTGCATCTGTAACTGGTGTAGCATATCTACACAGAAATATGTCTCTCTAGGCAGAGTTCTTATAATGAGCTCAGTGCCTGGTTTGCCTACTCTGAAGGCTTATCTGGGTTTTGACTACAAGAGTCAGGAAGGATCTCTTCATTGTAGTTCTCCATCTGTGGCTATATTCCAAGGGATGTTTGTAACTGATAAGTTTGTGGGGACAGTGGAAAAGCCTGGTGAAGAATGCCTCAATCCTCACCATGGGATGAGAACAGAGCTTTTCCATGGCAGTGTGAATCCAAGACCCCTTTCCTAAGGAACCCTCAAGCCCCCAGCTTTTAGCCAATGTATTTAAGTCTGTTTCTGATTATTTTTTTTCTAGCACTGCCCAGATGTTCTGAATTTCTCCTGTGTTCCATGAAGTTTCTGACACGTGCTACTCTGAACCAAGTTGTCACTTCCTTATAGGCCTTTTGTTGAAGTGGTAAAAAATGATCAGTTCCTGATATGTAATCACTCACAGGTTCTTCCCTCCCTTCCTCCCTTCTTTCTGTCCTTCCTTCCTTCCTTCCTCCTTCCCTCCCTCACCCCTCTTTCTTTCTGTTTAAAAATGTTTTATTTCATATTTCACAAAAAATTTGTAAGACTTAAAGTAAATATAGTCAATAATATTATGATAACATTTTACGGTAACAGATGATAACTGCAGTTATTGTGGTGAGCATGCATACTGTATAGAATTACTGTGTTGTGTGCCTGAAACTAGTAGAACATTGCATGTCAACTATACTTCAATAATAATTTTTTTTAAAAAAAAACTCAGATAGGAAGACAGCTTTCAGTCACAAGTGAATGAGACAGTAGTAATTTAAACTCTACTGTGGAAGCATATTTAATATACACTCTGTTATGAGTTATTTATACAATGTGATATATAAATAATTTAAACTATGCAGGCCAAGTTTTTTTTTAAATTAGATCTGCATATAGAAGACACTTGTGATTAAATTTTAAGATTGGTAAAGCGGATTTCAGGATACTTATATTTTGAATATAGATTTACCAGTACAAATAGGTTAACTAACAAAATAGTAATCCTCAAAGATCCTCTCTTTGTCCCATGCTCACACATTTTTGAGTCTGTTTGCTAGCTTCACTTCTTGTAGTTACTCTTCAAATTACAGTAGTTAGGCATTGAGTTCCCTGTGCATTTCACCCATTTCCTTTATTTCAACTTTCCCATTTGCTATTCTCTTTTTCTGGAAAAAACCAACGCAACGATTTCTATTACCACAACTGTAGTAACAGCAATAATGCTAGCTCTTAGACGCTGCATTGAAAATTCAGGTACTTTTTCATTAACATAGTAAATTAGAGTTTGACCAGGATCCGGATTTCTCACTGTTTACTTTAAATACCTTGTCTCTATATGTGATGTTTGTAAGGAAGCATTTTCTAAAATTTTCTATTAATTACTAATGGCCTTTGTTCTTTGTTAGAAAAGTATTTTTCAAGCATTTTTAATTGTGATTCACACTAAGAAACACATTTTACATTGTGATCCGTTATACCAATATATGTACATATATTAATGAAAAGAAAGTGAGTTCATGAGGTAGTATTTTTATCATTATGATATACAATGCACTTACTTATTTTTCTATTCTAGTCTCATCTATTTTATTAAGCAATGTGGTTTGGAACCACACAATTGATTTTCTGACCTGCTAATAGATCAGAAACCTCAACTGATAAGTAATTGCTTAGAAATGCATCTTTGCCTTCTCTCTGACTGCTCTCTGCTCTCCCATCTGTTTTTATGCCAACACTGTGCTGGTTGGGGTTCATTCCTTTTGGCAGGAGAGTAACTTCCAGAGCAGGATGTGTGTTGAACATTTTTCATTCTTGGTCGGAACCACAGACACCATGACACCTGCTATAACATTTTCCAAGTATCCCTCCTGGGAAATGGCTACAATATTCTCAGCAGCTCAGAGTTCACTTTGAACCATTTCATCCCACTCATTGTTGTATGGGCTCTACATGGACGCTGTGACATATTTTCCCATTTTCTGTCAGCGGTCCCACTATACTCATGTTGAGTCAGGGATGTGCATAGGGCAAAGTGGGCTAATGTGCTCTAAATTCCATTCTGACTTTCTAGTCTATAAGCCATGATAGATAAGGCCAGGGAGAATACATTTCTTTTTTTTCCTCTCAGGTTTATTGAGATATTATTGACACATATGTAAATTATATGTTTATATATATATATGCTTATACATATATACATATATTGTGAAATGATTACAACAATAAGGTTGGCTAACACCACCATCACCTCACATAATTACCTCTTTTTGTGGTGATAACATTTAAGATTTACTTTTTAAACAACTTTTAAGTATATAATGCGGTATTGTTAATTATGGTCATCATGCTCTACTTTAGATCCTAAGAACTTATTAATCTTATAGCTGGAAATTTGTACTCTTTGGCCAATGTCTCCCCATTTCCCTCACCTCCAGCCCCTGGCAACTATTATCTGACTCTCTATTTCTATGAGTTTGGTCTTTTTAGATTCTATATGTAAGTGAGATCATACAGTATTTATTTTTCTCTGTCTGAGTAATGCTGCAGTGAACAAAGGGGTGCAGATATTTGTTTGAGATAGTGATTTCATTTCTTTCAGATATGTACCCAGGATGGGGTTGCTAGATCATATGGTAGTTTTTATATTTAATTTTTTGAAGAGCCTCCATACTACCTTCCATTAGTGGCTATGCAAGTTTGCATTCCTACCAAAGTGCACAAGGGTTCCTTTTTTCTACATCCTTGACAACTCTTCTTATTATCTCTTGTCTTTTGATAATAGCCATCCTAACAGATGTGAGGTTTGTTTGTTTTTTGTTATTGAGTTGTAGGAATTTCTTATATACTTTGGCTATTAACCCCTTCTCAGATATATGGTTTGCTAATATTTTCTCCTATTCTGTAGGTTGTCTTTTCATTTTGTTGATTATTTGATTTGCTCTGCAGAAACTTTTTAGTTTGATATAGTCACACTTAGTAATTTTTGCTTTTGTTGCTTGTGCTTTTCATGCTATATCCAAAAAAAAAAAAAAATCATTGTCAATGTCAAGGAGCTTTTTCTCTATGTTTTCGAGCTTTGTCTCTGTTTTTTTTTTTTCCTAGTAGTTTCACATTTTGGGGTCTTCCATTTAAGTCTGTAATCCATTTTGAGTTAATTTTTGTGAGTAATGTGAGATAGGAGTTCAGTTTCATTCTTTTGCATGTGGATATCTAGTTTTCGCAATACCATTACTTGAAGCAACTCTTATTTTCCCACTTAGTATTATTCTTGGCTACGAAATATCAGTTGACTGTGTATGCATACGCTTTTTTTCCAGATTCTTTATTCTTTCTGTTGGTCTGTGTGTTTGTTTTTATGCCAATACTTTGCTGTTTTGATCACTATAGCTTTGTAATAAAGTTTGAAATCAGGAATTGTGATGCCTCCAGCTTGTTTCTTCTTTCTCAGGATTGCTTTGGTTATTCAGGGCCTTTTGTGGTGCAATGCAAATTTTAAGATTGCTTTTTCTCTTTCTGTGAAAATGCCATTAGAATCTTGATAGAGATTGCATTACATGTATAGATCACTTCAGGTAGTATGGTCTTGTTAATAATATTAATTCTTCTGATCCATGGACATGGGATATTTTTCTATTTATCTGGGTCCTTTTCAATGCCTTTTATTAATATCTTATAATTTTCAGTATACAGATCTGTCACCTCCTGATTTATATTCTTAGGTATTTTATTATTTTTGATGCTATTGTAAATAAGATTGTTTTCTTTATTTCTTTTTTAAATAGTTGTTAGTGTATAGAAATTCAGTTGATTTTTATATATTGATTTTTTATCCTGCAACTATACTAAATTTGTTTATTGTAACAATTTTTTGGTGAAGTCTTCAGGATTTTCTCTATGTAAGATCATATCATGTGCAAACAGATACAGTTATACTTCTTCCTTTCCATTTCAGATGCCTTTTATTTCCCTTTCTTGCCTGATTGCTCTGGCTAGGACTTCTAGTACTATGTGAATAGGAGTGGTGGATACCCTATCATGTTCCAATTCTTAGTGGGAAAAATTTCAACCTTTTGCTTTTGAGTATGGTGTTAGTTGTGGCTTTGTCATACATGACTTCTGTTTATCTAGGGTATGTTTCTTCTATACCCAATTTTGAGAGCTTTTAACCATAAAAAGGTTGTTAAATTTTGGCAAATGTTTTTTCTGCATCTATTGATTGACCATATGATTTTTATCTATCATTCTATTAATATAGTGTATCATATCTATTGATTTACATATGGTGACCCATCCTTACATGCCAGGGATAAATCCCACTTGATCATAGCATATGATCCTTTTAATATATTATTGAATTCAGTTTGCTAGTATTTTGTTGAGATTTATATTCATCAGAGTTATTGGCCTGTAGTTTCTTTTCTTACAGTGACATTATCTGGCTTTGATATCAGGATAATGCTGGCCTTGTAAGATGAGTTTGGGAGTGTTCCCTCCTTTTTAATTTTTTTTGAGAGGTTGAGAAGAATTGGCATTAATTCTTTAAATGTTTAGTAGAATTCACCAGTGAAACCACTTGGTTCTGGGCTTTTCTTTGTTGCTCTGTTCAGTTTTCTATGTCTTCATAATTCAGTCTTGGTAAGTTTTATGTTTTAAGAATTTATTTCTTCTATGTTATCCAATTAGTTTGCATATAATTGTTCATAGTTTTTATGATTCTTTATATTATTATTGAATCAGTTTTTTTTTCAACTGATCGAGCCACCCCGGTGCCGCAAAAGATTTTTATTATAGAAAGAAAAATGGCTCCCAAAGAAGAAACAAGAACATATCTTTATGCCATTACCCAGGGCAGTAGCTATTTTCCTGTGGGTACATGAGAAGGTCAGATATGAATTTCTACACTCAACTCTTTGAGAGGCTAGGTAACAAATGTTATATGACAATTCATAGAAAGATCAAAGAGACCACATAATCTATGTTTTCCTATGTTAATTTTTAATCCAAGAGACAGAATAGAAGGACTGAATTCTGATTTTATATTTGATCCTAGTGAAAAAGAATAAATAATAGTTTAAAAAGTTAAATTGGCTCATAGGAGTATTATTACTTAATTACCACTAAACCTTTGCAACTTTTCCTAGTCTCACGATAGCCAGTATTTACATTTAGGTAACGCACTTCATTGCTGGAAAACCTCAGCAGATTGGTTCTACATGTGCTGGGCATCCATTCCTGCTTCATTTAATCCTGAAAATCTTGGCTTGTTCTAAACTTTTCTCATCAATGGGAGGCTTCCTCGGGCTGCCAGGCTACAGAAACTTCTTCATGGTGGGGAGATTGCTGATTCTTCAGCAGAGGGAAGTTGGCCAGAAGGCTGGGGTCAAGCTCTTCCACATAGTAGAGAAGTTCCACCAGGTGAATGTCAGCCCTGCTCAGCATGTTGCCAACAAGGTAGTCTTGTCCATGGCTCTTTAACACTTTCTCAAACATGGGGAGATAACAATCTGTCGTTCTCTCTTTGATCAGGGCAATCTTGGCATCTTTTTGATCAGGTGGGCATAGAGGCAAAACAATGATCATTTCATTCAAATCTGCCATACCTTCTGTGTACATATCTATCAGGGCTCTCTCTTTTAGGTCTCTCCTGTAGAGGTTGTATTTGGGGGCCATGTACTTGAGAATGGTTCTGGTCTGGTCCGCACCAGTGTCATTCCTTCGATGTCCACCATTGGTACTTGCTGGAACATCAGACTTCTGTCTCTCTACTCCAGCTGCAGCCAGGAGCCACCCGATGGACTCCATTCTGCCTCGTCCATTGAAGTAGTGAAGCTCAGGCTCCCCGGCCGTGATGCCGTCTCCGGGTTTTCCTAAACCTGCACCACGATGACAGGGGGGCAACCAAGCTCCTGCCAGAGGAAAGCCAGCCCTGCTCTCCCCGCCGAGCCCACCACCCCGAGGAGCCCTCTAGAGCCGTGCTTGCTCCAGCTACAGAGTAGAAGACAGTCCTATTGAATCAGTTTTAATGTCTCCTCTTTCATTTCTAATTTTAATAATTTGAATCTTCTCTCTTTTTTCTTAGTCTTGCTAAAGGTTCGTTAATTTTGTTTATCTTTTCAAAAAACCAACTTTTTATTTTATTTATCTTTCCTATTGTTTTTCTGGTCTCTGTTTTATTTCTGCTCTGATAATTATTTTCTATCTCAGCTAACTTTGGGCTTGGTTTGTTCTTTGCTTTCTGGTTCCTTAGGGTGTGAAGTTAAATTACTTACTTGTCATCTGTCCTTTTTCTTCATTTAGGTGTTTATTGCTATAAACGTCCCTCTTTTTTATTTAAAGATTGTATTTATGTATTTCAGACAGAGGGAGAGAGCAGGAGTGGGGGGGGAGGGGCAGAGGGAGAAGCAGACTCCCCGCTGAGCAGGGCCCCCCCCCCCCAACGTGGGGCTCAATCTCAGGACCCTGGGATCATGACCTGAGCCAAAGGCAGACACTTAACCAACTGAGCCACCCAGGTGCTCCTAAACTTCCCTCTTAAAACTGCTTTTGCCAACATCCCATAAAATTTTGGCCTGTTGTTTTTTTATTTTCATTTGTTTCACTATATTTAAAAAAATATCTAAGATTCTTAAAATTTTATTTTAATTATGGTATAGTTAACATACAATGTTATATTAGTTTTAGGTGTACAATATAGTGATTCAACAATT
>NW_027399507.1:0-7620 GCF_003265705.2 Callorhinus ursinus | reverse complement strand
CAGTTCATTATTAGTTTTACAGGTTTAGAAAGTATGCCCTAAGAAGAGGTTTTGTTAAAGAAATATGATAATAAGAAAAGGTAATAATTGTTTTGGAGCTGGGCAGTTTTAGAAATACAAACTTTACTGAGGAAGTGGTGACAAAACAAAAAAGAAATTAGTTCTTTTATCAGTGAGATACAAAGGGCCTGACCAATACCAAATAAAACTTCCTTCTAAAGGGTACCACAAAAATAAGGTGTTGAAAAAGGCAGCTTAATTAATTTTTTATTGTTTGAAGCTAAATCACCAGTTGTTCTGATTTTTCTTGTTGAATTTACTAATCATATAGAAATCTGACCCACTCCTGACTAGGAAGCTCAGAATTTCAGTTGTTCTGGCTTCATGCAGACACAGAAAAACCATTGTAAAATATAAAGATAAGAAAATAGTGTGATTTTTAAATAGGTGGAAAGTATAGAACAGGGCTAAAAAAAAAAACTCTTGCCTAAAAGAGGGCAGCAGAAGCATTTTTTCTGATTTATATGAAAATCTAAGGTGTCTTATTGGCCTTATGTGCGAGTATTCAAAATGCTTCTGCAAAGTGATAACCTATTCGTGTAAATTATGATCAGAAGGATCATAAAGGCAGACTGATAATAAATGTTTTGGGAACTGCATAAAGTTCTATAAAACTTGAAAACTTCACTTTTTGGATGCATGGATGATTCAGTGTGACATCTGAAATGATGGTGATAGAACAGACGGCCTGTTACTTATTTTTCTGACTTTCTGGGGTTGATGTCTTGAATTTTCTGAGCTGTGAAGGGTAGGTAAGTAAATTTGCTTATGTTTTAGTGCATCTGTAACTGGTGTAGCATATCTACACAGAAATATGTCTCTCTAGGCAGAGTTCTTATAATGAGCTCAGTGCCTGGTTTGCCTACTCTGAAGGCTTATCTGGGTTTTGACTACAAGAGTCAGGAAGGATCTCTTCATTGTAGTTCTCCATCTGTGGCTATATTCCAAGGGATGTTTGTAACTGATAAGTTTGTGGGGACAGTGGAAAAGCCTGGTGAAGAATGCCTCAATCCTCACCATGGGATGAGAACAGAGCTTTTCCATGGCAGTGTGAATCCAAGACCCCTTTCCTAAGGAACCCTCAAGCCCCCAGCTTTTAGCCAATGTATTTAAGTCTGTTTCTGATTATTTTTTTTCTAGCACTGCCCAGATGTTCTGAATTTCTCCTGTGTTCCATGAAGTTTCTGACACGTGCTACTCTGAACCAAGTTGTCACTTCCTTATAGGCCTTTTGTTGAAGTGGTAAAAAATGATCAGTTCCTGATATGTAATCACTCACAGGTTCTTCCCTCCCTTCCTCCCTTCTTTCTGTCCTTCCTTCCTTCCTTCCTCCTTCCCTCCCTCACCCCTCTTTCTTTCTGTTTAAAAATGTTTTATTTCATATTTCACAAAAAATTTGTAAGACTTAAAGTAAATATAGTCAATAATATTATGATAACATTTTACGGTAACAGATGATAACTGCAGTTATTGTGGTGAGCATGCATACTGTATAGAATTACTGTGTTGTGTGCCTGAAACTAATAGAACATTGCATGTCAACTATACTTCAATAATAAATTTAAAAAAAAAAAAACTCAGATAGGAAGACAGCTTTCAGTCACAAGTGAATGAGACAGTAGTAATTTAAACTCTACTGTGGAAGCATATTTAATATACACTCTGTTATGAGTTATTTATACAATGTGATATATAAATAATTTAAACTATGCAGGCCAAGTTTTTTTTTAAATTAGATCTGCATATAGAAGACACTTGTGATTAAATTTTAAGATTGGTAAAGCGGATTTCAGGATACTTATATTTTGAATATAGATTTACCAGTACAAATAGGTTAACTAACAAAATAGTAATCCTCAAAGATCCTCTCTTTGTCCCATGCTCACACATTTATGAGTCTGTTTGCTAGCTTCCCTTCTTGTAGTTACTCTTCAAATTACAGTAGTTAGGCATTGAGTTCCCTGTGCATTTCACCCATTTCCTTTATTTCAACCTTCCCATTTGCTATTCTCTTTTTCTGGAAAAAAACCAGCACAACGATTTCTATTGCCACAACTGTAGTAACAGCAATAATGCTAGCTCCTAGATGCTGTATTGAAAATTCAGGTACTTTTTCATTAACATAGTAAATTAGAGTTTGACCAGGATCCAGATTTCTCACTGTTTACTTTAAATACCTTGTCTCTATATGCGATGTTTGTAAGGAAGCATTTTCTAAAATTTTCTATTAATTACTAATGGCCTTTGTTCTTTGTTAGAAGAGTGTTTTTCAAGCATTTTTAATTGTGAGTCACACTAAGAAACACATTTTACATTGTGATCCGTTATACCAATATATGTACATATATTAATGAAAAGAAAGTGAGTTCATGAGATAGTATTTTTATCATTATGATATACAATGCACTTACTTATTTTTCTATTCTAGTCTCATCTATATTATTAAGCAATGTGGTTTGGAACCACACAATTGATTTTCTGACTTGCTAATAGATCGGAAACCTCAACTGATAAGTAATTGCTTAGAAATGCATCTTTGCCTTCTCTCTGACTGCTCTCTGCTCTCCCATCTGTTTTTATGCCAACACTGTGCTGGTTGGGGTTCATTCCTTTTGGCAGGAGAGTAACTTCCAGAGCAGGATGTGTGTTGAACATTTTTCATTCTTGGTCGGAACCACAGACACCATGACACCTGCTATAACATTTTCCAAGTATCCCTCCTGGGAAATGGCTACAATATTCTCAGCAGCTCAGAGTTCACTTTGAACCATTTCATCCCACTCATTGTTGTATGGGCTCTACATGGACGCTGTGACATATTTTCCCATTTTCTGTCAGCGGTCCCACTATACTCATGTTGAGTCAGGGATGTGCATAGGGCAAAGTGGGCTAATGTGCTCTAAATTCCATTCTGACTTTCTAGTCTATAAGCCATGATAGATAAGGCCAGGGAGAATACATTTCTTTTTTTTCCTCTCAGGTTTATTGAGATATTATTGACACATATGTAAATTATATGTTTATATATATATATGCTTATACATATATACATATATTGTGAAATGATTACAACAATAAGGTTGGCTAACACCACCATCACCTCACATAATTACCTCTTTTTGTGGTGATAACATTTAAGATTTACTTTTTAAACAACTTTTAAGTATATAATGTGGTATTGTTAATTATGGTCATCATGCTCTACTTTAGATCCTAAGAACTTATTAATCTTATAGCTGGAAATTTGTACTCTTTGGCCAATGTCTCCCCATTTCCCTCACCTCCAGCCCCTGGCAACTATTATCTGACTCTCTATTTCTATGAGTTTGGTCTTTTTAGATTCTATATGTAAGTGAGATCATACAGTATTTATTTTTCTCTGTCTGAGTAATGCTGCAGTGAACAAAGGGGTGCAGATATTTGTTTGAGATAGTGATTTCATTTCTTTCAGATATGTACCCAGGATGGGGTTGCTAGATCATATGGTAGTTTTTATATTTAATTTTTTGAAGAGCCTCCATACTACCTTCCATTAGTGGCTATGCAAGTTTGCATTCCTACCAAAGTGCACAAGGGTTCCTTTTTTCTACATCCTTGACAACTCTTCTTATTATCTCTTGTCTTTTGATAATAGCCATCCTAACAGATGTGAGGTTTGTTTGTTTTTTGTTATTGAGTTGTAGGAATTTCTTATATACTTTGGCTATTAACCCCTTCTCAGATATATGGTTTGCTAATATTTTCTCCTATTCTGTAGGTTGTCTTTTCATTTTGTTGATTATTTGATTTGCTCTGCAGAAACTTTTTAGTTTGATATAGTCACACTTAGTAATTTTTGCTTTTGTTGCTTGTGCTTTTCATGCTATATCCAAAAAAAAAAAAAAATCATTGTCAATGTCAAGGAGCTTTTTCTCTATGTTTTCGAGCTTTGTCTCTGTTTTTTTTTTTTCCTAGTAGTTTCACATTTTGGGGTCTTCCATTTAAGTCTGTAATCCATTTTGAGTTAATTTTTGTGAGTAATGTGAGATAGGAGTTCAGTTTCATTCTTTTGCATGTGGATATCTAGTTTTCGCAATACCATTACTTGAAGCAACTCTTATTTTCCCACTTAGTATTATTCTTGGCTACGAAATATCAGTTGACTGTGTATGCATACGCTTTTTTTCCAGATTCTTTATTCTTTCTGTTGGTCTGTGTGTTTGTTTTTATGCCAATACTTTGCTGTTTTGATCACTATAGCTTTGTAATAAAGTTTGAAATCAGGAATTGTGATGCCTCCAGCTTGTTTCTTCTTTCTCAGGATTGCTTTGGTTATTCAGGGCCTTTTGTGGTGCAATGCAAATTTTAAGATTGCTTTTTCTCTTTCTGTGAAAATGCCATTAGAATCTTGATAGAGATTGCATTACATGTATAGATCACTTCAGGTAGTATGGTCTTGTTAATAATATTAATTCTTCTGATCCATGGACATGGGATATTTTTCTATTTATCTGGGTCCTTTTCAATGCCTTTTATTAATATCTTATAATTTTCAGTATACAGATCTGTCACCTCCTGATTTATATTCTTAGGTATTTTATTATTTTTGATGCTATTGTAAATAAGATTGTTTTCTTTATTTCTTTTTTAAATAGTTGTTAGTGTATAGAAATTCAGTTGATTTTTATATATTGATTTTTTATCCTGCAACTATACTAAATTTGTTTATTGTAACAATTTTTTGGTGAAGTCTTCAGGATTTTCTCTATGTAAGATCATATCATGTGCAAACAGATACAGTTATACTTCTTCCTTTCCATTTCAGATGCCTTTTATTTCCCTTTCTTGCCTGATTGCTCTGGCTAGGACTTCCAGTACTATGTGAATAGGAGTGGTGGATACCCTATCATGTTCCAATTCTTAGTGGGAAAGATTTCAGCCTTTTGCTTTTGAGTATGGTGTTAGTTGTGGCTTTGTCATATATGACTTCTGTTTATCTAGGGTATGTTTCTTCTATACCCAATTTTGAGAGCTTTTAACCGTAAAAAGGTTGTTAAATTTTGGCAAATGCTTTTTCTGCATCATTGATTGACCATATGATTTTTATCTATCATTCTATTAATATACTGTATCACATCTATTGATTTACATATGTTGACCCATCCTTACATCCCAGGGATAAATCCCACTTGATCATAGCATATGATCCTTTTAATATATTATTGAATTCAGTTTGCTAGTATTTTGTTGAGATTTATATTCATCAGAGTTATTGGCCTGTAGTTTCTTTTCTTACAGTGACATTATCTGGCTTTGATATCAGGATAATGCTGGCCTTGTAAGATGAGTTTGGGAGTGTTCCCTCCTTTTTAATTTTTTTTGGTTGAGGTTGAGAAGAATTGGCATTAATTCTTTAAATGTTTAGGAGAATTCACCAGTGAAACCACTTGGTTCTGGGCTTTTCTTTGTTGCTCTGTTCAGTTTTCTATGTCTTCATAATTCAGTCTTGGTAAGTTTTATGTTTTAAGAATTTATTTCTTCTATGTTATCCAATTAGTTTGCATATAATTGTTCATAGTTTTTATGATTCTTTATATTATTATTGAATCAGTTTTTTTTTCAACTGATCGAGCCACCCCGGTGCCGCAAAAGATTTTTATTATAGAAAGAAAAATGGCTCCCAAAGAAGAAACAAGAACATATCTTTATGCCATTACCCAGGGCAGTAGCTATTTTCCTGTGGGTACATGAGAAGGTCAGATATGAATTTCTACACTCAACTCTTTGAGAGGCTAGGTAACAAATGTTATATGACAATTCATAGAAAGATCAAAGAGACCACATAATCTATGTTTTCCTATGTTAATTTTTAATCCAAGAGACAGAATAGAAGGACTGAATTCTGATTTTATATTTGATCCTAGTGAAAAAGAATAAATAATAGTTTAAAAAGTTAAATTGGCTCATAGGAGTATTATTACTTAATTACCACTAAACCTTTGCAACTTTTCCTAGTCTCACGATAGCCAGTATTTACATTTAGGTAACGCACTTCATTGCTGGAAAACCTCAGCAGATTGGTTCTACATGTGCTGGGCATCCATTCCTGCTTCATTTAATCCTGAAAATCTTGGCTTGTTCTAAACTTTTCTCATCAATGGGAGGCTTCCTCGGGCTGCCAGGCTACAGAAACTTCTTCATGGTGGGGAGATTGCTGATTCTTCAGCAGAGGGAAGTTGGCCAGAAGGCTGGGGTCAAGCTCTTCCACATAGTAGAGAAGTTCCACCAGGTGAATGTCAGCCCTGCTCAGCATGTTGCCAACAAGGTAGTCTTGTCCATGGCTCTTTAACACTTTCTCAAACATGGGGAGATAACAATCTGTCGTTCTCTCTTTGATCAGGGCAATCTTGGCATCTTTTTGATCAGGTGGGCATAGAGGCAAAACAATGATCATTTCATTCAAATCTGCCATACCTTCTGTGTACATATCTATCAGGGCTCTCTCTTTTAGGTCTCTCCTGTAGAGGTTGTATTTGGGGGCCATGTACTTGAGAATGGTTCTGGTCTGGTCCGCACCAGTGTCATTCCTTCGATGTCCACCATTGGTACTTGCTGGAACATCAGACTTCTGTCTCTCTACTCCAGCTGCAGCCAGGAGCCACCCGATGGACTCCATTCTGCCTCGTCCATTGAAGTAGTGAAGCTCAGGCTCCCCGGCCGTGATGCCGTCTCCGGGTTTTCCTAAACCTGCACCACGATGACAGGGGGGCAACCAAGCTCCTGCCAGAGGAAAGCCAGCCCTGCTCTCCCCGCCGAGCCCACCACCCCGAGGAGCCCTCTAGAGCCGTGCTTGCTCCAGCTACAGAGTAGAAGACAGTCCTATTGAATCAGTTTTAATGTCTCCTCTTTCATTTCTAATTTTAATAATTTGAATCTTCTCTCTTTTTTCTTAGTCTTGCTAAAGGTTCGTTAATTTTGTTTATCTTTTCAAAAAACCAACTTTTTATTTTATTTATCTTTCCTATTGTTTTTCTGGTCTCTGTTTTATTTCTGCTCTGATAATTATTTTCTATCTCAGCTAACTTTGGGCTTGGTTTGTTCTTTGCTTTCTGGTTCCTTAGGGTGTGAAGTTAAATTACTTACTTGTCATCTGTCCTTTTTCTTCATTTAGGTGTTTATTGCTATAAACGTCCCTCTTTTTTATTTAAAGATTGTATTTATGTATTTCAGACAGAGGGAGAGAGCAGGAGTGGGGGGGGAGGGGCAGAGGGAGAAGCAGACTCCCCGCTGAGCAGGGCCCCCCCCCCCCAACGTGGGGCTCAATCTCAGGACCCTGGGATCATGACCTGAGCCAAAGGCAGACACTTAACCAACTGAGCCACCCAGGTGCTCCTAAACTTCCCTCTTAAAACTGCTTTTGCCAACATCCCATAAAATTTTGGCATGTTGTTTTTTTATTTTCATTTGTTTCACTATATTTAAAAAAATATCTAAGATTCTTAAAATTTTATTTTAATTATGGTATAGTTAACATACAATGTTATATTAGTTTTAGGTGTACAATATAGTGATTCAACAATT
>NW_027399506.1:0-7622 GCF_003265705.2 Callorhinus ursinus | reverse complement strand
TCACGGTGCTGCCAGGGCAGCATAGAGGCTGGGACCATGTGGGCTCTGTTGACCAGGCTACGATTTCTCCTGCTTGTAAGAGTCCTCTCAGGGGTGGGGAGAGGGGGCCTGGGGAGGGTTCTCAGGTGAGGTTCCCAGAACACCCTTGGGTGCGTGACCTGGAGCCCTCGCGGTGCACCTGAGCTTCATGCTTCAGGAACTGACTCTCCCAGCAGGCGGAGGGGGGGGTTTGTCTCCCACCTACCTCCTGCCCAGTGCTGCCCACAAGAGTCTCCACCCCATGGGGGTCTCGGGGGGAGCTGTACTTGCGGTTGCAGAAGAGACCCCAAGTGGCTGAGGATCTTTATTTAAATAATTCAATAGGAAGCATTAAAATCAAGCTGGACATATTTCTGCTTAAGGACAACGCATGTAAAGACTTTGGGTTATTTATTCCCTTAGTTTCTCCTCAAATGCAACCATAAATCCATATTATTGAATTTTTAATGAATATTAATTTCTAAAATGAAACGTTTCTGATTTTCCTGGAAGGCCAAGGAAGGGAAGCAGAGTGCCTTTCTCAGGCTCTGGAGGCCCTGACTCCGGGGCAGGTCCTGGATACTCTGAGCCCCCAGGCAGCACCACCAGCTGCGTGGTCTGGAGGTCTTTAGAGGAAGGAGCCAGGCAAGGGGACGGTGGCAGAGATGCCCCCACTGGTCACCTTGGATCCACGGGCCAGGCTCACTGAAGCAGGGGCTTGAGCTCCAAGCCTCAGGGGCCCCTCTGGGCGTGAGGGGTGCAGAAGGCTGGGGGCGGGTCACAAGATGTAGGAGTGAGTCTGGCCTGGGGGAGGCCCGCGCTCCTGAGCAAGAGAGCCCAGCAGGGCCGGGGGCTCAGGAGGAATGAGGTGAGCAGCCAGCTCTGGCCTCCGTCAGCCGGCCTGGGAACTGCGCGGTCCTCCCAGCCCAGCCTTGCTCCCTGGCCCTGGACCACGTGGCTCCTGGAGGCGCCTTCTCCCGTGGTCTGGCTGGGCTGTGGAACCCGGAGAGCGTCAGCCTGTCCTGCAGCCTGGCCCGTAATTATCAGGCACTTAGGGACGAGGTGGGGCAGGAACCGCGTGCCTGCCTCCGCGCGGGGCTCTCCCGCCCAGCAGCGTCCTCAGCAGGGCCTGATCTGTTCCCCCAGGACAGGTTGCCCTGGGGGTGTTGACTGAGCCCCCCCCTTGGCCTCCAGGACACTGGTCTGAGGCTCCAGGTGGCTCCAGTGGGGGCTTGGGGCTGCCCAGGGGGATGAGCAGGGGGTCCCCGTGCAGGGACCCAGGTCCCCTCACTGGGCAGGCAGCACCAGGTCACCAGGGAAGGCGGCTGAGGGCGGAGGTTGGGGCTGCCACCCCCGGGAGGTGTGATTGGCTCTGTCCTTGCGCCTGTCTGCCCCTCAGTGTTCCCGCCTGCGAAGTGGGGGTGATAACTATCTCCCCAAAATGAGACAAGGCAGGTGCGATGAACACCTGGCACAAGGTGTGCTCATTCAAACACACGGTCGAACCCAAAATGAGGCTCAGGCCGTGCCCCCGATCATGTCTGCTCAGCAGGTAGCTGAGCTCCTGACTGTAAGGACGCAGTCACCCTGCAAATGGAGAGTCGGGCGCCGTCCACCATGCTGACCTGTGTGCGGCTGGAAGCCTCCCGCTGTGTGGGGATCCGCAATCGATCCCGGGAAAGACAGGGTGACAAGGCGGCTGGCGTGCACGAGGAACTTCACGGGTTTACCTGCACAGGCTGCCTGCGGGGCCACCCCTTCCAGCCGGCAGAGCGGGGAGGACAAGGGAGCTTTGGCGGTGGTGCAGAGGGGGCCTGGGTCGGGGCACCCCAAGGGCCCCAGCGCTCTGGGCTCTTTCCTGCTAGCAGACGCTGGGTGCAGTGTCCGGGCATGCGCAAAGCCGGCCGGCCACACGGCCACACGGCCACACGGCCGCTTCGGCTGTGTTTAGAGCAGTTCGACGTGTAAACGCCGGCATCTGGCAACAGTGGGCCAGAGCTAGAGGCCGGCGCGCGGTGGGGGGCGTGGGGGGGTGACGCCGGCACGCAGGCGCCGTCAGCTCAGTGCGTGAGCGCCGTGGCACGTGGGTGTCCGTGCGCTCCCCGGGGCTTGGGGAAGCGCACCTGCCGCTGCTCCTTTGTGTCCGTCACTGCCAGTGCCAAGTGCTTCGTCCTCGGGGATGGGGGACGGCCGCATGGGGTGGCGTCTGCAGGACGTCTGCTGGGGCGGTGGTGATTCCCTGGAGCCAGGCGTGCCCCGGAATGAGAGGGCCCTGTGCTGCTGCCGTGTTCGGAGGCAGGAAGGGGACCGCAGGGTGGCACCGCGTGCTGACCCTGTAAGGGGGACTGCAGTGACCTTACCCGTCCCAGGAGTATAAGCCAGGGCCCCCGTCCACCCAGGGCAGTTACTGATGGCGCCGTCTGCACCCCAGCCTGCTAACCCGGAGTCTCTGCATGTGCAGCGAGACCCCAGCCCTTCCCTTGCGGGGCGGGGAGGTGGGCAGTGCGGGGTCCAGCTTGGTTAGGAAGGGAAGTAAGCTGTCTCACCTCCCTCCCAGAAGCCCCCTTGCGTTTGTTCATGTTGGTTGACACATCCAGTCACCGTTTTGTGATCAGAGACTGGAAAGAAAAATGCAGACCATAAATTCCCTTTTTGAGCAGAGTGCCCCTGAAACCGAATTGGCACTCTGTCGCCTCAAAAGGCAGAAATTGGTGTCAGGAATGAGGCAGAACCCCGCGACTGTGTGGGGGTGGGGGACTCGTGGGAGTCCTGGCTCATCTGGACTGTGCGGGTGGCCACAGTGGTACCTGTGATCAGGAGAGTTCGACAGGGAAGCTTGCGGGACTCTGGCAAAGCGTGAGCACGTCCCGCTGGCCTGACCGAGCACTGCGGAAGACCTCGCCCAGAGCTGTAGTGCCGGACCAGAGCGGGGACTCCCACCCCGTGCATGGCCTGGGCCTCCCATTTCTGGGGCCAGGTGCATCTGTGAAGGGCTTGCCACGTGGAACGGCAGTGTGCAGGGACCTCCCCACCGCGGCGGTGGGGTTTGAGGGTGCCCACTGGCGAACTTTGGGGGAGTGGCCGCTGAGAAGGATGTATCCGAGGACCTGGGGGACAGACACTCAGGGGTGGACCCAGTGTCACGTGCCCACCGTCTGACCCCACCCTCCTGGGTGCCCATGAACAAGCCAGCCTGGCCAGGGCACTTCCCTGAGCACTTGGCCTTTAGCCAAGAACTCCTCGTCTCAGGCTGAGCCCATCATTAAGTGGAGAGGACATCAGGGTGGGGTGGAGCTGCAGAGAGGTCTGGTCGTCTTCAGAACCAGGCAAGCATGTGGTGGGGAGTCGAGGGGAGTCAGGCCAACTCTTGCTGACACCCTCCCTTCTCAAGACTCCTCCATCATTAAGCGTTCCTGGTTTTCCTCCCGTCCCCTGCCCCCTGCCCCCTGCCCCCTCGCCAGCCAGCCGCCTCCTTCCAGCATCATGTAAATGCTGAAGTCCCTCAGCTGTGACACCTGCCCCCTTCTGTCTCTGTACATTCTTGCTCAGTGCTCTACTCCAGTGTAGTCAGCTTTTCTGGAAAGGATCGGAATGTTTTAGGCTTTGTGGGCAGTAGTCTCGGTGGCAATCCCTCAGCTGCCTGCCATTGTAGAAGCAAGCAGCCATTGACAGCATGTAAATGAGCAGATGCTACTGTGTGCCAATAAAACTTTATTCACAAAAACAGGCAACCAGTCAGATTCACCCTGTGGGCATAGTGTGCTGACCCCTGATCCACACCTGTGGCCATAAGTATCACGTCTATCACGGGCTTCTGTGTCTCCCCCTGGGAGCCCGTGATCATGTGTCCCGTGGACTACTTGATGTCCTCCCCAGGACCTCACGTAGTAGTGATAACACTATTGGACACTTGCTTATACTAAACACGTTGCTTAAGCTATTTTTTTTTTTTAAAGATTCCATCCATTTATTTGACAGAGAGAGACACAGCGAGAGAGGGAACACAAGCAGGGGGAGAGGCAGAGGGAGAAGCAGGCTTCCCACCGAGCAGGGAGCCCGATGTGGGGCTCGATCCCAGGACCCTGGGACCATGACCTGAGCCGAAGGCAGACGCCCAACGACTGAGCCACCCAGGCGCCCCATGCTTAAGCTATTTAATTCCCTGGCTCACCGAGTCTGGCCATTGTCCACTCTTCTGTACCTACTCTCTGAAATCATCTCCCCACCCTGCGCCGCTGCTGCTTCCCCCAAAGACTCGCTGGGCCCCCTTGCTGCTGCCAAGTTTCTTGTGCCTGGAGTCTGGGAGTTGCCTTGATTCTTCTCTTCCACTTTCTCCACATCTACCCAACATCACATGCTGTCACATCCACTTCTGGAATATTTGCCACATCTTTCCATATTCCCCAGTCCAAGCCACCGTCACCTGGCATGTAGACAACTCTCATGCCCCCTGATGCTTTTCTGCTGTGTGTGGCACGTACGGCAGCTGGCTTGCAGGCATCTCCGCACACGGCGGGGTGACTAGTAAAGATTCGGGGGTGGTTCAGGGCCCAGTCATCACGGTGAAATGGACAGATTGACCCTCCCTTTTTTTTTTCTTTTTGGTTTAGCAATGAATAGTATATTTCAAAACATTTTAAAGGAACAGTTCTACTTCTAGTTATTTACTAGAAAACTCACGCAGAATGAAAGCCACAGTTGATACCAAGCGTTTGCAATGAGGCAGACACTGTTGTAAGATACTTGAGGTGTACCCGTAACTTAATCTCACAGTGGCCCCAAAATGCAGGTGCCATCACCTGTTTAATGTGAACACAGCGCAGCTGAGAAACTGTGCATTGACCTGTTCTTTTTTTCTAATTTTTCATTGTAAAATGTATATAACATAAAAGTTACTATCTTAACCATTTAAGTGCACAGTTCGGGGGCCTGAAGACCATTCACACTGTTGCACACCCACAACCATCCATCTCCAGGACTCTCTTTTTCTTGCAAACGGAAACACTGTCCCCACTGAACACTAACTCCCTAGGACCCTCTCCCCTGGCCTGGGCCCTGCCATTCTTCTTCCTTATCTCCCTCCCCACCCTTCCCTAGGTGTCTGCTCTGACCTTGAGCCCCTCCCTGTTACAGCAGGTGGGTCTCACTGACCTGAGATGCATCCTTAACATCCCAGGTGTGTTAACTGAGAACTGTTACGTCTAATGCCCCAGGTGTGCTTACATGGACTTGGGAGGCCTCCAGTGTATGTCTACATTGCCCTGGGATGTCTCACTAATTCCCCAGGTGTGTCTGCATTGTCTGGGATATCTCCCTAATTCCCAGCTGTGTCAACATGGTCCTTGGTTATCTCAAAATTTCTCTAAATTGTAATGATTTGGAACGCATTCCTAATTCCCAAGGCATGTCTATGTGGATTTGAGATTTGTCCCTAACAACCAGGTGTGTCTACACTGACTGTTGTCTGCCTAATTCCCCCAGGTGTGTTTGTTATCACCTGTGACGTCTACTTACACCGCCGGTGAGTTTATACTGACCCAGGAAGTCTAATTCCCCAGATGTGTCAACTCTGACTTGGTCTGTCTCTCTAATTCCCTGGCTATGTATAAGCTAACCAGGAAGGTCTCCCCAATTCCCCACCTGTGTCTGCACTGATCTGGGTTGAATCCTAAATTAGCACTGGTATTCACTCACCTCTGTTGTCTCTGCTTCAGCAGATGTGTCTAGACCGGCATGGGATGTCTGTCCACTTACCCAGGTTTGTCTATTTCGTCCTGAAAGGTCTCTCTAGTACCCATGCTGTGTCTATAAATACCTAGAATATTCTCCCAATTTCCCATCTGTGTCTACCCTGACTTGGGATGGCTACCTGATTCTGCAGGTGTATCTATACCACCTGAACGTCTAATACACCTGGTGGAACTCTTGTGACCTTGTGTGTCTCCTAAATGCTCAGGATGAGTCCAGAATAACCAGGGTATCTCCCGGAGTTCCAGTTGTATCTGCCGCAGCCTGGGGGGTCTCCTGAATGACCCGAGTGTGTCTACCCTGATGTGGTTTGTCTCTCTAAATCCCCAGGTGTTTCTACGCTGACCAGCCTTTGCCCTAATTCTCCAGGTGTGTAGCTCTGACCTGAAGTTTCCCAAGGGCTCTTCCCTGTCCTTGGATGTCCCCATAATTTACCCTATGTTTTGCTGACTTGGAAGGTCTCATTAATTCCCTAGATGTGTCTACAATGACATGGAGGCCTTCCTAATTCCCCAGGTATGCATGGAGTGAACATGGGTGTCTCTTTAACTTCCCAGGTAGGTCGTACCTGATGTGGTTTGCATCCATAATACCCTAGGTGTGTGTCTAAACTGACTTTGGTTGTTTTTCTGATTCCACAGTTATGTTTACCCTCACCTGGGATAGCACCTTAATCCTCCAGGTGTATCTACCCTGAGCTGATATTCCCTGTAGAATTAGATATCAAGGTGTCTTTCTATCCTTAGATTTCTCCATAATTTTCCCTGTGTTTCTTTTAAACATTTTTTAACGATTTATTTATGTATTAGAGTGTGTGTGTGAGGGGAGGGGCAGAGGAAGAGGGGGAGAGAGAATCCCAAGCAGATTCCCTGCTGAGCATGGAGCTTGACACGGGGCTTGATCTCAAGACCCTGAGACTATGACCTGAGCCAAAACCAAGAGTTGGACACTTAACCAACTGAGTCACCCAGGTGCCCCAACTCTGTGTTTCTACACTGATTTGGGATGTCCCCCTACTTCCCCAGATGTGTCTACACTGATATAGGATGTCTCACATATTCCCTGGTATGCCTGCTCTTACTTGGATGTCTAACTCCTCAGGTGTAACTACAATGACCGGAGATGTCTCCATAATAACCCAGGCATGTCTGCTCTGGCCTTCGATGTCCCAGTAGTACCCAAGGTGTGTCTAACCTGACTTTGGAGGTCTCCCTATTCCCAGGTGTGTCTAAACTGTCCTGGGAGTCTCCCTAATTCATCAGATGTGTGTACACTGACCTGGGATATTCCTTATTCCCCAGGTGTGTCTACTCTGACCTGTGATGCCTAGTATCTTAGTGTTTACTCTTATATTGGATAGCTCCCTAATTCCATGAGTCTATGTACAATGACCTTTGGTGTCACCTTATTTTGCAGGTTTTTCTGCTCTAACCTGGGATGTCATAATTCCCTAGGGGTGTCTACCCTGATCTTGGATGATTCTCTAACTCGCCATATGTGTCTAACCTTACCTAGGATGTCTCCCTAATACCATAGGTGTCTCTGCCCTGACCTGGTAGGTCTCCCATATTCCCTAGGTTAGTCTACACTGATGTGAATGTCTCTCTCCTTTCCCAGGTGCACCATCACTAGCCTGCAACTTCTCCATAATATCTAAGTTGTGTCCAGCATGAACTTGGATATCTCCCTACTTATACTCACCTTTGATATTTCCCGTATAATTCTCCGGGTCTGTGTACGCTGACTTGGGATGTCTCTCTAAATCGAGTGATGTGTGTACACTGTGTTGGGGTGTCTCCCTTACTCCCTATGTCCGTAGTCTACTATGTGATGTGTCCCTAAATTCCAAGTGACCG
>NW_027399505.1:5750-7622 GCF_003265705.2 Callorhinus ursinus | reverse complement strand
AAAACCCAGATGAAACCTCCAAACCTAAGTCTCTGGGTTGGTCAAGGCGGAGACAGAAACAGGTCTCCTGGCGGCAACGCTGCCATGTCGCACTTCTGCACACAGGGTCTCCTCGTGTGCCAACAGCTGTGACCTCAGGTGTGAAATGGACAACGAATAGGATTCATCTCATTGTGGAAGAGTTCCCAGTCTTCCAGAGCATCAGAGAGCAGATCAAGGGAAGAAGTCTCCCTAGACAACTAGCAAGAATCACGCACAGAGACTGAGACATAACTGAGCATGAGCTACATGTCTGACAGATGTACATCACCTCCCAAAAGAAGATGGTCTGAGATTCAGTCCTGGCTGCGCCTCTGTCTTAGTCTCCTGAGGCTGTTGCAACAAAGGACCATAGACAGGGTGGTATGAAACAATAGAATTGTATTCTCTCCCAGTTCTGGAAGCTGGAAGTCTGAAATCAAGATGTCAACAGGGATGCAGACTCCAAGGGAGAATGTCTTCTTGCTCTCCCCCAGCTTTTGGTGGCTCCAGGCCCCCGGGCTGGTGGCTGCATCACTCCCATCCTGTCTCCACCTGCATGTGGCCCTCATCTCTGTGTGTCTCTCTGCCTTCTCTTCTGTCATTAGGACAGGGGTCACTGGATTCAGGGCCCACCTGGATAATTCAGGATGATCTCATCTCAAGACCCTTAACTCAATGACATCTGCAAAAACCCACATAAGGTCACATTCCCAGGTTCCTGGTGGCCATACCTTCCGGAGGATCACCACTTAACTCATTAGAGCTTCTTTCTAGTATTTAGTGACAGAAGCAAGGTATTTAACCCCTCTTAGCACTGATTCTTTATCTAGAAAATTAGGATATTAATTCCTGGGTGATTCTGAAAGTCTGTTCAGGTTACGTGTATGTATATATACACAAATATATAAAAGGTGCTTAACAGAGTGCCTGGCACATAGTGAGTCTAAACTAAATGTCACTTACTAGAGTCACCATCATGATCATGTTCTTCAACCCCAGTTCAGCAATGCTAGCTTCCTCCCGAATCAGCAGAGACAAGCCTTGGAGCTCAAAGAGGATGAGTAATTCACCCAAGGTTCCTACTGAACAATGTGGAGTCTGACACCAACCTCTTGCAGTCCACAGCTGTCAAAGGTCCATTCCAGGACCAAACTGCCTCTAGTTCACAGTGGTGAGGCAGCAAAGCAGGTGCAGGGGGGCAGGGGGGCGGGGGAGTGGCCAAGGGACAAAGAAGGCCATGCCAGCATTGAACGGGTAAATCTCCACGTGCAGCCCAGGGCCTGGCTGGCCTCAGGTCTGGGGCTCCTTCCAGTCAGGGGTAATACAGCAGTGCTTTGTAGATTCACATCAGCCCAGAAAAGCAGGTGACGGCACACCCAGGATGCTCCGGAGAACAGACACAGGCAAGAGACAGAGGCCACGCAAGGCTGGCTCCAAGGCCGGGCTCAGAGGCCACTGCCCCTTCCCAGCTGCTTCATCCGGGTACTGCTCCTCATTACAAAGTGGCTAGCTTGCGGAGGGGCATGGAGCGAGCTCTCACAATCTGTCCCTACATGGGACCTCTTGGTGGTCCATGTGCTTCCAGCTCCCAGTCCCCTGTGACAGCGAGGAAGTGGAGTTTTGGGGCCACTCCCTTGACCCTCAGCTGGGTCCAGACCAACGTTCCAGGCCCATGGAGTGAGTACTTCCAGTCACACTCACGACCACACAGGTGTCTCCCACACACAGACCCAGACAATGCCACCTCTACAAACCCCCAGTCCTTGGATACACGTGGGATCTGACCTAGAAACGTCCCCACTCTAATGCAAGGACATGCCCGCAAATCCTGGCCGGTAGACCTCACCTCCC
>NW_027399505.1:0-5650 GCF_003265705.2 Callorhinus ursinus | reverse complement strand
CGATGGCAGTGCTGACAGGCCAGGGGGGTACAGCCTCCACCACCCGGCGATGCCCTTCAGTGTAGCTTTCTGAGCTGTGGTGAGTGGGACGGCTGCACAGAGGACTGGGATGAGGAGTAGGGGACACGACCCTAAAGCGCTCTGCAGTGTTTGGCACAAAACAAATGCTCAGCCATGACGTACTGCTGTCATTGTCAGAAGCAGAATTTTCTAAGCTCTGTGTGCAGCCACCACATCAGGTCATGGTCATGGGATTCCATGGGGTCATTTCCAGTAGAGCTCAAACATCCCATGGCAACCAAACATTCTCCAGCTCTCAGCTTAAGTCAGCAAGTGTATACCGGGGGCCCACGACACGCCCAGCACCACACTAACGAGGGTCAGGAATGAAGGGGCCCAACCTCACGGAGAAGGCAGATGAACTCACAGGCAGGCAGCAGCAGGGTGGACAGATGTGGGCTCAGTCCCAGGGCACCTCTCGCCAGCGTGACGGCCTCGGCCAATTTCTGAAAGCTCTCTGGACCTCAGTCTCCTCGTCTGGCAATGGAGCGTGATGACAACTCATCTTGTGAGGGAGGGCCCAATGAAGCAGCGCTTTCAGTGCTCTTAAAACAGTGTTTTCACAGAGTAAGCACTTCCTAAATGCTGGCGATTATCCACGGGCAGAGCACAAAGGGAGACGAGGAGAAGCAGGGAGGAGACGGGGTGGGGGAGACATCAGGGGTGGCTTTGGTCAAGGCAAGGTCTGCAGAGAAGGCAGGAGTGAGGAGTGGCCACTTCACTTCCCAAACCCCCTAGGAAGGTGGGAAGGGCACGGTGCATCTGGGCACCGCCGGTACCCCATGACTAATGAAGCCTCAGAATATACCGGAGGCTATAATGGACGGGGGTTGGGGGGGCAGAGCAGACCTCAAACCCAAGCTGCGATGTTCCATCTAGTTTCAGGAAAAAGGAACTAACTCCTGGTTGTGCTCCCTCTGGGATTCTCCGGGTACAAGAGTCTCTGGATGAAACACCCGTTCCTGTTCTGGAGCCTGTTTCTCCAGAAGAAAACTGCACTGAGTCTGTTGGGACTGGTGGTTTATCTTCTCTAGTAATGATGCAAATTTGAGCACTGCTTCTGCATTTACAAAAACTGTATACGACCTGAGAACAAATTCACCTCCAATCCCAGCCCCACTGGGGAAAAGCAGCTGGGAGACCATGGGCGCGTGCACCGTGACGCTGGTAAGCGACAGCATGGGGCCTCTCATGACCCCATGAGTCCAGATCCCACCGTGTCAGTGATACAGGCTGGCAAGGCCGACTCTCTCAGATTCAGTAACACTTGTATCAATGACAGATGCAGCAGTAATTTCTATAAGCCTCTGTCTTCTGAGCCATAAGATGTGGATGATAGCGGGTACCTACCTCATGGGGTTGTATCAGGTATTAAACACAGATGAGACAGTTAGCACATTGCCTCGCACACAGTGGGGAACCAACAAGTACTAGTTGCTATAGTAATAACAGTGCTTTCTTATGACTGCTGTATTTGTACTTCTAATGCATACACTTCCTATCCATCACCCTCATCTGGGCTGCCATCACTGCCAGCCTCTCAGACATTCTCCAAATGGTCCCTTTACCTCCACGCCAGTCCCTCCAGTATAGTCTTGACATTGCAGAAAGAGGAACAAACCTAAAACACTTGCCACATTATGCTCCCTCCCTTGTTTCAAACCCTGCAATGATCCCCCACTGCCCTTCCCAAGCCCCTCCTGCCCACTTCACAGCCCCGCATGACCTGGCCCTCATACATACTTCTCCCAGACACATTCAGTCAATTTCCTTCACTTCCTGGAAAACAGTGGGCTCAGCCCTGCCTCAGGGCCTTTGCACAGGTTGTCTCCTCTGCTTGGCATTGCTCCTGTGTACGAATGGTTGTCTCCTGCTCGCCCTTTTGGCTTTCTCAAAGACAACATTCTCCATAACCACCACCGGTGAAGCATCCTGCCTCAGACACCCTCACTCACCACACTAAACAGTAAGAAGATTGTTTGTTTAGTCATGTGCTTTTATACTGCCATTAACTCCAGTCTTGGGTACATACCCAACAGAAATAATTACACACATTCGCCAAAAGACACGGATAAAATGTTCACAGCGCAACTTATGATCCCCAAGATGGAGGCTGCCCAAAAGCCCCCGGCCAATGGAATCAATCAATAAGTTGCTGTGTTTTCAGGTGACGGAATGCTAGCTGAAGAAAACAAACAAGCTAGACACACAATAACACGAGTGAACTTGACACAAGTACCGTAGAGGGAAAGGAGCCAGGTGCAAAAACAACATATTCTTCTTTAGGAGTCCGTGTTATGAAGTTCAACAAAGCAGGCAAAACCAATCTGTGATGTTTGAAGTCAGGACAGTGGTGAATTTGGGGTGTGGAGGGGTGCTGCTCCTGTTCCAAACCTGCTGCTTGATTGGGGTGCTAGTTACATTCACAGGGGTTGTTTGCCCTGTGAAAATTCACCGCGCTGTGAACTTCCAATGTGTGCACTTCTGTCCGTGTGTCACTCGTCAGTGAAAACGTAGACATCACAAAGCTGGGTAAGGACATGTTCCGTCTGTGGCCTCTCTCAGAAGGAACACAGGATGGCTTCTCAGGTGGAGATGAAGGGGCCCTGGAAATAAGTAGGAGCTGCAGGACATGGAGGGCATGACAGACCCTGAACTCCCTCCTCTACACCTATCACCACACCATCTCGACTGCAAGGTCAGCGGCAGCGCCAACACTGCCTTCTGGCTCCAGGGACATCGGCAGATGCCTGGAGTCACAACCGGGGGTTGCTACTGGCCAGTGGGTAGAGGCCAGGGACACGGCTCCCCAACACACAAGGAACCATGCTACCCCTGCTCCGCTGACAGAAAACCGACAGGACGCTGGTGCCCAAGGCCCTGTGGCTGATGAGCAGCCAGGTTTCCTGACTTCCGGCCTACTGCTGGGCCCGTAGTCTCGACCCAATTTTCCGAGTCCGGCTGTCTAAATCATGAGCTTTAAGATGCCCCATCCCACCCCTTCCCTGGAGATCATCATGTAAACTAAGAAGATTCTGCCCAGTTCAAGAAATCAGACAGTGAGAGCATTTTTAGGAGCAAAGAAATGCCCTGTTTTCCTTGTTACTGCTTTAGTTCTACAGAGAACTAAGGAGGAAAGTATGATCAGCCACAAAACATCACAAGAAGCTTGTGGTGTTAATGCACTGTGCCAGGTTGACTCTGGCTGAATAAAATGCTCAAGAAGTGGAACATTTCACAGGAGGTAGAGACGGGTCATGAGTCATTTTTCTTCATCATCTGGTCATGTTTTCCAGGGGCAGGAAGGGAGAAATACCTTTCTCTCTGAAGCTATTCATCTTCTTTCACCGAGAAGATCACGTTTTGTAGCTGTGAAGCCTACACACACCATTACAAAACTTCAGCAAGGAGCTTTCTGGAAATAGTCATGGTATTGATTAATCTGTACATTCAAAAAAGAATGGAGCCTCCAGTATGGAATACTTTTATCCAGTCATTGCAGATGGAGTCATACACCAGCTAGACATGTCTTGGATTATAATGAGGTTCCAACCTGTTGTTTTCCCCAGAACTCTGCCTTCTCAGCTCAAAAGGCTGACACATAAATGCATGCACAATCCTGTCACTATTAAAATGCACCAAGCCCAAACTATTGGCTGAGCCCCTCATCTCTGCCCAAACTATTGGCTTAGCCCCTCATCTCTGCTAGGCAGTATGCTAGGCACGGAGGGTTCTCTCCACCATGGGAGACCAAGAAGTGTTAGGTAGGTACCCAGCCTCCCTGCCCTTAGAAGGAAGGAAGACACCACCTCACGGCCGGTTACCTAAAAAAACAGTAAGAAATTGTCACAGGGCAGCCATGTGCAAGCAATTCCCAAAGACCAAGTTCCTCTATCGTCGATCTTTGTCGTTTTACAGACTCTCCGCATCCATCACCTTCCGCTCCCTCCTTTATAACAGCAACTTAGCTTCCTCGGGGGACTTGTCTCTCTCCTGATGTGCTCATCTTTGTAAACCAAAGTGATGGTTTGCAAACCAAACATGATCCGAATGAGACCAGACAGACTCTCTCCTGGTCGTGGAAATGGGGCAGTGTAGCTAAAGAGCAGCTAGAACTTAGTTATTTGTTCAACAAATATTCACTGTACTCACTGACATCTGCTCCATGCCAGACCCATTCCAGGGGCTGAGGGTGCACAGGGGGGAAGGGGCCAGGCGGGTGCCCTTGCCACTTCCAAGTGGGCGGCAGGGAACAAAGAGAAGGACACACCACGTCTCCTCAGGTAGCAGTCAGCTTATGACAACAAAGCAGCAGCAGATGTAAGAAGGGGCAGGGACTGAGGGGGCGCCATGCAGGAGCCCCAGGGTGGACCCCCCCAGGCCCCGCATGCAGAGGGGGCACTGGAGTGGGGCCTGATCTTCCTTCCTCCTTTGCATTTCCTGTTGAGACTCAGGGGTGGGTTCAACCCCCTAGGTCAGGGGTAGCAAACCTTTGTCAGTAAAGGGTCAGATGATTAGCTCTTTCCAGCTTCGCAGGGTGTGCCCCTGTCAGAACTCTGCCCTCGTGAAGGCAGCTACTGGCCACACATGGACAAATGGGGGCGGCTCTCTTCCAGTGTATTTACAACACAGAGAGCTGGCCGTCGGTCCTGAACCCCTGCCCTGGACCGTCGCATCTGTGCTGAGTCTGTCCTTCCCCAGGTCAGTCCTCCAACGGTGGCTCGATTAATTCAGTGTAGTCCCTGCTGTTCTTCAAATAAACTATCTTCCTGCCTAACCTGGCAAAGCAGCTTTCTCTTGTTTGCCACCAAGTGAATCTAATGGATCTAGAAGGTGCTTCTCAGATGAAGAAGGGCAGCATCACCCCTGAGTTATTTTACAAACAGCGTAAGTCATGAAGGATGGGTGGTGTCTTCAAGTCCCCACCGCCACACTTTAGAGGTTGAGAGGAAAAAACCCGCCTGAGGCCACTCAGCAAATCCAAAATAACCAGGGCGAGGACCCAAATCTACTGCTTCCCTAATTCAGTGCCCACATCTTAGGCCCCTATCTGCTAGAAATAGCAGAAAACCTACTCAACTAAAGGAAAGGCTAATTTTACCTGCGCGACAAGAAGTCTACAAAGGTGACTGCTGACATCATTCCACAGGTCTAAGGATATCAGGGCTGGGGTCTCTGCAATTTCCTTTGCCTTCCTTCATGAGTACAAAATGGCTGCCACAACTCCAGCCATCATGTAGATGGTCAAGGCCAGAAAGAAAAGGAAAGGGAAGTATCTAAATAAGTCCTTTCTCTCCCAAAAGCCAAAGTTTTGCAGCAATTGCCCAAAACACTTGTGTTTCTTATATATGGCCACTTCTAAATGCTTAGGATTCTGAGAAAGTGGACATTCACTTTTCAGCCTCTGAGGCAGACAGAGAAGGGAGAAGGGGCTTGGGAATGATGTCAGGTTTGTTAAAGCAGCAGCCTCAGTTTCCTTTCTACAAACACAAGACTGCAAACTGCTACCTGCAAGAGCAGCTGCTGATTCCAAACCACTATCCGGCAACCCTTACCCCTAAAGCAGGGGCTCCAGAGGCCAGTGGGTCAT
>NW_027399504.1:0-7622 GCF_003265705.2 Callorhinus ursinus | reverse complement strand
GGGACACAGCAAGCACTGAAGAATCTCTTATGTTGCCTAAGAGAAAAGATCGCCAAGAGAAACCAGTTCAAGCACAAGGGCGTTCATTCCTCCTCTCCCTCTCCTCCCCTTGCCTGACCCGCGGACACTGTAGTTATGCCGTCTAAAAATTCATCTACTACCTGTTGAGTGCCTACCCTGCACCAAACACTGCCCTAGGTATTGAGGTATTGAGGATACAATGTGAATAAAACAGAAAAAAGCCCCTGAGCTAGTGTGGCTTACTTTTAATAAGAAAATAATAATAATACTAGAATGTTAAACTAGACTCCAATGTCATGTCCCATTGTTTTCAGCACATTGTGGTCATCAGGGCAGTCAACAAGTTCAAGAGGAGAGAAAATAGTCTCCACCTCTTGATGGGGAGTGGCAAGATTCTAGAAGAGCGTGTGGATCTGGAAATACTGCTGTTGGCCACTTCTGGAAAATACAGCCTCCCCTCCAGGGGCCACAATGGCAGGATCTGTAGTTGGATGTACAAAGAGTCTGAGATCACACTCAGGCCTCTAGCATGAAGGGAGGGGGGTCGTGCACAGAAAGGGCAATGTGGGTAGAGGGACAGGAAAGCGGGGGGATGATGAGGGAGGAGTTTGGTTTGGGGCTCCCTGATTTGTTAGTAAATCCTGCATCAGGACAGCTTCGAAACCTACAAAACCCACAAGTATAGCATTATTCCAGGAGTAGACAGCTGAGCGTTCCAGTTGTTTTCTGACAGCTTGGGCTGAGTCGGGTTTCCTGGCCTCCCTGCGTGCTGGGAATGCCAGGGCCCTCAGCTACTGGCTTCCTTCAGGGCCTTGGAGCAGGACTTAATGAATTCATCTAGCAGGTGTTTATTGAGCACCTATGGTATGCTCTGACCTGAAGGGAGCCCGAAAGAGCTTTGTGCATAGACGGGGAGATGGTGCTTGGGGCCACACACGTACCGCTAAGCGCCAAGGATACGGAGCTCGGAGCAGGGGCAGATGCCAAACGTGCTCCCTGGGTTTTTCCTTGCCTCTGGGTCCCCCACGGGGTGCACTGTTGCTGGTGTCTCTGTTGGAGCACAGAAGGTTCTGCCTGAGAGGAGAGGCCTGGCCACCCATCCTCACACGTTATGGGACATTTATCCGCACGGGGCTCTCTTGGTCCCTAAGTCAAGCTCAGCATCCTCAAGATGGCATCCCCTCCCCCTGCCCCTGGGGCAGAAGGCAGACACAGTGGCCAGATGGCCCTGACCAGTATTGCTGTCTCTAGGCATGCAGTGTCCCAGAAAGCCTGCTTCCCTGGGCATACCCCCCGCCCCACCCCTGACTCCCAGCTTCCCGTGTCTGGGCTCTGATTTAGTGTCATATTGCCTGGGTGGTTCTCACACTATATATTCTGAAAACCCCACCTGCAAATCTGATTCCCTGTAGCTCGTATACAAACGAATACAATTCAAGGTAGAAAGCCCTGAAATGCAGAAAGAGTTCCACAGAGGGAAGGAACCCTTCTGCCTGGGGAGAAGAGAGCAAGTTTATTTGAGGAGAGAGCATTCCAGGTGTACTTTGAAAATCAAATAGAGCAGGATCTACAGAGCTGATGGGGATGTTAGAGTCCCAGCTAGAAAAAAGAAAAGCAAGGGAACAGGACATGATTTTTAATGATTTTTATCAGCTCCTTCCAGGAGCATGCATACAGTTCATGCTGAGCTATTTACCTTTATTTATGTCTTAAAATTCTTACTAAAATTAGTTCATTATTTCCTCCTGCCTACATGCGGACATTTGCTTTTATCAAGAAAACCTGAGCAGAGCCCTCCGGCTGAATCTACTCCATAGGTGATGTGAACAGAATCAGCAAATTGGGAACATTTTGATTGAGTCAGAACTTTTGAAATGTTTTAGAGAGAGTTCTAGCATTTTAAAACCAATACCAGAGTTTTATATGGAATGTGTATTTATTTCTGTTAAGATTAAGAAAAATAAACCAGGAAGGGAAAGTTTGCTTGTCTGAAGATTTAGGTGATCTGGAATGTGTATTTTCCAGTAACTTTTTATTTTATTATTATTATTTTTTTTATTAGAGAGAGAGAGAGCATGAGCAGGGGGAGAGGGGGAGAGGGAGAGAGAATCCTAAGCAGGCTCCAAGCTCAGCACGGAGCCCAGAGTGGGGCTAGATCTCATGACCCTGAGATCATGACCTGAGCCGAAATCTAGAGTCGGACACTCAACTGACTGAGCCACCCAAGGCGCCCTGTAGCCCTCCATATGTAATTCAGAGACCACTTTATACCTTTTATTTTCATTAACATTCACACCTTCCTGTAGATTTGAGTTACCACCCACAGTCCTTTTTCTTCAGGCTGGAGAACTTCCTTTAGGGGTTTAGAGTTTTGCTGCATAACGAATTCTGGGTTTAACAGTTTTTCGTTCAGCAGGTTAAAGATACTGTTCTACTGTCTCTTGACCTCCACGGTTTCTGATGAGAAGTACACACTCACTTGTATTATTGTTCTCATGGATGTAACGTGTCACCTTTCTCTGGCTGTTTTCAAGATCTGAACTTTGTATTTCTGCAGTTTGCCTGGATGTAATTTTTTAAAATATTTATTCTGCTTAGGTTTTGTTGAGTTTTGTGAATCTATGCTTGTTTTTACTAAAGCTAGAAGTTGTAGGCCTATTAAAATGCCTCAATTTTTTTTTTTTCTTCCCTGCCCGTTCTCTGTTTCCTCTCTTTTCTGGGACTCCAACTATAAGTTGAACTGATTGATATTGTCATACAGGTCTCAAAGCTCTGTTCATTTTTCTTCAATCTTTTTTCCCCTTCTGTTCTTCAGATTGGACAGATTATATTGATCTTTCTTGAGGTTCAGAGACTCTAATGCTATCTCCAAATCTGCTATTAATCCCATTCCAGTTATTGTACTTTTTACTTCTAATTCTCATTTGGTTCTTTTTTTATAACCTCCAATTTCAGGGCTGAGATTCCCCCATCTGTGCATTCATTATGTATATATTTTCATTAAAATTCTTGATATGTATAATAGCTGCTTTAAAGTCTGTGTGCTAATTAAAAATTTTTTTTTTATTTTTTTAGAGCGAGAGAGCACAAGTGCAAGGGAGGTGGGGAGGGGCAGAGGGAGAGAGAGAATCTCAAACAGGCTCCACACTTAGAGCCTGATGCAGGGGCAGGGATCCATCTTAGGACCCTGAAATCATGACCTGAGCTGAAATCAAGAGTTGGATGCTCAACTGACTGAGCCACCCAGGTGTCCCCTTTATGTGCTAATTTGAATTTCTGGATCATCTCTGAATTGCTTTAAAAATTATTTTTTTTCGGGGTGCCTGGGTAGCTCAGTCGTTAAGCGTCTGCCTTCAGCTGAGGTCATGATCCCAGGGTCCTGGGATCGAGCCCCGCATCGGGCTCCCTGCTCAGCGGGAAGCCTGCTTCTCCCTTTCCCACTCCCCCTGCTTGTGTTCCTTCTCGTGCTGTGTCTCTGTCAAATAAATAAATAAAGTCTTTAAAAAAATTATTTTTTTTCTCAAAAATGGGTTCTGTTTTTTCATGTCTAGTGATTTTGGATCAGTCCCCGGATATTATTAAATATATGTTATAGAGACTCTGGATCCTGCTAATAAGTTCCTTTCAATAGGATTCTTATTCTAACAGACCGTTGACTTGGCTGGACTTAAACTCTAAGCTTGGTCCCTTGTACTAGGTGGCACGTGACATCTCCATTTGTTTCTTTCAGTTTCCAGATGCTCTTTTTCACCAACCCCATGCCCCCCCCCCCCACCCCCATCATGGTCCTTCATGTCTGTGTGTAGTCTGGTAGTCAGCCAGGAATCTGGGGGGATTTCATATACAGATTTTATGGGTTCATCCCATCTGCAGTTGCCTCCCTCCCAGGATTTCACCTCTAACTTTCTGACTTTTCTAGCCACCAAGTTTTCCTCTGATAACTGAAGCCAGTTAAGTCTGTGGCCTTCTGCCACAGATGCATGCCATTTGGAGAGGGCCTTCAGGTAAAAGGCCTCTGCGGTCACAAATTTTACCTTCTGAAGCTGTTTTTCAAGGCTTGACTCCTGTCCAGTTTCAGCCTGCTTTTGGTTCCTCTCCCATACCTTTAAATACTTTTTAAGAAAATTACACTTTGTCTGGATTTGATCGTTATTATCTGCTGAAGGCTTAGTTTGTACAAGCCGTTCTGACATTACTGAAGTCTGGGTCGACATGGAGATTTTTTTTTTTTTACAGTTTCATTGAGGTATAATTGATATAAACTGTACATATTTAAAATATATAACTTCAGGGTGCCTGGGTGGCTTAGTCAGTTAAGCCTCTACCTCTTGGTTACGGCTCAGGTCATGATCATGATCTCATGAGCCCCACATTGGGCTCCACACGCTGGACGTGGAGCCTCCCTGGAATTTTCTCTCTCCCTCTGCCTCTCTCCCCATTCAGGCATGCACCATCCCTCTAAACAAACAAACAAACAAATAAATAAATAAAATCTTTAAAAAAAAATATAGGGGCACCTGGGTGGCTCAGTCATTAAGCGTCTGCCTTCGGCTTAGGTCATGATCCCGGGGTCCTGGGATGGAGCCCCGCATCGGGCTCCCTGCTCTGCGGGAAGCCTGCTTCTCCCTCTTCTACTCCCCCTGCTTGGGTTCCCTCTCTCGCTGTATCTCTCTCTGTCAAATAAATGAATGGAATCTTAAAAAAGAAAATAAAATATACAACTTCGTAAGTTCTAATATATGTTTATGCCCTTGATACCATCACTACAATCAAGATGACAGCTTTTGAGTTTTGTTAAAAAAAAAGTCATATGAAATGAGTAGTGAGAAAACAGGGCTCTCTCATGGTTCATATTTTACACATTGCTTTCAAATGCAATATCTCATTTTGATCTTCATAGTATTCCTGTGTTATGGACAGAATGTTTGTTTCCCCATCCTACCCCCTCCCCCATTCATATGTTGAGATCCTAAGCGTCCATGTGATAGTATTAGGATGTGGGGCCTTTGGGAGGTGATTAGGTGATTTGGTGATGAGGGCGGAACCCTCCTGAATGGGATTAGTGCCCTTATGAGAAGAGACAGGAGCCCTTGCTTTTCCTCTCTGCTCTGCCACGTCGGGATGCAAGCTGGCCAACTGCAAGCCAAGAAGTGGGCCCCCACCGGATACTGGATCTGTTGGCACCTTGGGCTTGGACTTCCCAGCTTCTAGAACTGTGAGAAATACATGTTTGTTGTTTGAGGCACCCAGTCTATGGTAATTTGGTCCTGAACAAAGACACCTAGTGAATGTACCTTGGTTCTTAATGTCACCCTTCTGCTGATGAAAAATTGAGGTGATGTGTTAAGTGGTTTGCCCTTTTCATGAAACCTGCTATGCTTCCTTACACCACCACACACCCGTGACTCTCAGACACATCAGCTGTGGTCCTGCCTTCAGGAGTGCAGTTTTATTTCGCGTGGGGAGAGGAAGCTGCTCAGAACAGGGCCAGGTGAGTTTGGGGCCGAGAATTTGGAGACCTTGCAAGCCAAGTGGAGGTATTTGGACCAGATATGGGGTGTGGTGGGGAACACTGCAGTGTTCGAGCAGAGGAGGTCTGGGACAAGGGGGGCAGTAGGGCTCAGTGAGAAACCGAGTCAAGGAGCCCCGTTTGGGAAGCGTGTGCAATAAGGCAGTGTAATATGATGAGCGTGGTTGTGAAAATGGAAAGGAAAACAGGTATTAGAGCCTTTTCAAAGGAAGAACTGTAGGGAAATAGGAGAAAAGGGAGGATTCCAGGTAGCCTCTTTATTCATTCTTGATGCCTGTGCTGTTCACTGTGTAAGTGCCCAAATGAATGTTAGTCGAAATAACGTGAATGGCAGTGGGGAGAAGGGTGCCGGGGTGAAGCTTCCTCACAAGCCACTAAATTAACACTTCCCTAACTTGCGTGTGCATCAGAATCACCTGGAAGGCAATTTCTGGGTCAGTAGGCCTGGAGTGGGCCGCCCAATTTGAATTTCTTTTTTTTAATCTTTTAAATTTTTATTGTTTTTATCATTGAATCAGGCGAAACAATAAAGATGTTCTTATGCTTTTTTTTATTTTATTATGTTATGTTAATCACCGTTTGCATTTGTAACAAATCACATGCATCCTGCTAGCCCACGGCCGGCCGCACTTTTGAGAACCAACTGCTCAAAGTCAAGAGAAACTTTATGAATTCTGCTGTCTGCCCTTTCCGCTTCGGGGGGGCTGACTGCTTGGAATGTTTTTCTCTCAGTTTTGTCTGCTGGGATTCACAGTTGGAGAGGTGTCTTTGGGATCATTAATCACGATTTAACATTTGCAAGAAATCTACTTTATTACTTCCCTGAAACTCCAGAGCCCTGTTTCTGGATCCTCTCGGGTAACATTTTGAGAGCATTGTATGTTCTGCCACAAATTCTTTGTGAGCAAACGAGGAGGCTTTCCAAATGTTACAGAAGATCCCGTGTCCTGGGAAGGCAGTGCTGGCTGGCTCCAGCAGCGGACAGATTGGAAGGTACTCGTGGGAGGAAGGACGTTCGGCTTATTGGCTAATGTGCGGATTCATGACTTCACGTATCATCAGGTAGGGCATCCTGGGCATCTCTCCAATTTGTCAGGGGTCTTCTTGAGTTTCTGCTTGGATTGCAAAGAAGGGAATGTTTCTGTTAATGAAGCCCTTAATGTGCTCAGGCATTGCAAGCCGGATGCCGCGGGTAATTTTTTCGTAGAACAAACCATGTGCATTTCGTGTCAGTGCCAGGCTGTCGGGGTGTTGCGGACCTTGAGGGATTTTGTGATTCTTTTATGATTTTATGACCCAGCTGTGCAAAGTGATGGGGTTTAGCTTATTCTCCACGTAGTGTCAGTTCATGGCAGGAACTGAGCCTTGAGTGCTTGGGAGCACGTGCACTCTCTACCCGGACGTGTAACCATTTCACTCATCTGGTCCCCTGTGAATGATGGCTTTGTTCTCCTACACTCCTCCCAGCTCTGGAAGACAGGAGGAATCCCCCTGAGCACACACCACTGGTCTGGACCTGATATGTCATCAGGACGTTGAGGTTTTCCCTAATTCCAACCCCTGCACTCACAGGACATGTGTTTTACAAAAGCCCCCACTCCCACGTTTTATTTTTTTTTAATTTTTTATTGTTATGTTAATCACCATACATTACATCATTAGTTTTTGATGTAGTGTTCCATGATTCATTGTTTGTACATAACACCCAGTACTCCACGCAGAATGTGCCCTCTTTAATACCCATCACCAGGCTAACTCACCCTCCCACCCCCCTCCCCTCTAGAACCCTCAGTTTGTTTTTCAGAGTCCATCGTCTCTCATGGTTCATCTCCCCTGCCGACTTACTCCCCTTCATTCTTCCCCTCCTGCTATCTTCTTCTTCTTTTTCTTTTTTCTTAACATATGTTGCATTATTTGTTTCAGGAGTACAGATCTGTGATTCAACAGTCTTGCACAATTCACAGTGCTCACCATAGCACATACCCTCCCCAATGTCTATCACCCAGCCACCCCGTCCCTCCCACCCCCCCACCACTCCAGCAACCCTCAGTTTGTGTCCTGAGATTAAGAA
>NW_027399503.1:0-7630 GCF_003265705.2 Callorhinus ursinus | reverse complement strand
TGGTCCCAGCCAGGGAGGTGACAGAAACCTTGGGTCTCAGCCTGCAGAGCAAAGAATGAGGTGGACCTCCCAGTACAGGGGCTTTTCCATCACGACTGCAGAAGTGGCCTAGGCCAGGCCAGTGCCAGCGCCACAGAGGGCCCAGGAAGCCAGGGGCTCAAAAACATTGCTGTGGGCTGAATCAAACTCGTCCTGAAGCCCACACGTGCTAGGTCCTCCACTGACTCATGAGAACCATAAATGTGTTCATGATCTTGGCCTGAACAAGATGACCGTCTGCGTGGTATATACCCCACAAGATACACCCACTAGGCAATGGGGACATATTCAGGCAAACAATACCTACATGTACTTCAACCACAGACAAACATCTTGTGGGAAGCTAGAGGCATACAGAGAAATGCAGGGGAATTCCTGAGGCCTTAATTGTTAGTCAGTCTTGCTATAATCTTTCCTTTCAAGTTTAGGGGCCGTGGTCAGGCTGGATAGATCCCAGTGTATGCCCACGCTGCCGTTTGAAAATAAGAGCCCTCTCCCCCATCGTCCATCAGGTTGCAAATCTGGGGTGTGGGAAACTGCCATCCATGGGCCAAATGTGGCCTCCCCCTGTATTCTGTAAATAAAGTGCAGCTGGAACATTAGTTATGGATGGTCTGTGTCTGCTTTCAAGCCACAATGCAAGAGTGGAGTCCCTGTCAGGGAGACCACGTGGATTGCAACGCCTAACAGAAAATCCTTACAGAAGATTTTACATAAAAGTCAGTGCTGATCCCTGTTCTAAAAGGTAATATTATTATGTCACTCCTTTCAGCAGAACGTAGTGCTTTCTGGGTAAAAACTAATTTCTTTACCCCCGTAGGCAAGGACTTCCATCATTTTAGCCAGAACTTCATATCCATCCTCCTCTATTTCTACCTTTAATGGCACATCTACATACCTGCAGCCCAATGGGAATTCACTGTAGTTTACATGGTAGTGATGCTCAGAAACGGAGGTGCAAGTGTGAACGTGTGAGTGTGAGCGTGTGTTGACTCTTTGTTAGCCAGGGTATGCAAGTAGAACACAATACAGTAGCATGCTTTCTGTCTCAAAGGGACGGCCACGTTATGTGGTTACATAATGATATCAGAAAGAATCCACCTTCATAGAAGAAACTTCATCTAGGAAGACTCTCAAATCCCTTGTCCTGGGCACTATGCTCCACCAAGGCTGGGGCCACCCAGAGGAACAGAGACTCACCCTGCCCATCAAGGTTTTGAAGGGTACCTGCTATCCCAGGAGAAAAAATCCCGAAACCATTCATCTATCTGTCATCCAGCCAGGCAGCTGTGAGAGAGACCTACTCCTACAGGAAGGACAGACCGTGAAACAACACATGACAGCATGCTGTGACAAGTGCCACTGCAGGGGACGTTCAGGAGGACTGGGAGTGTGCAGGGTTGGCCAGAGCAGGGGCAGGGGGACCAGAAATGCTCCCAGATGATGATCAAGGCTGTGTCACTACAGGGGATGGTCAGGAGGACTGGGCTATGTAGGGTTGGCCAGAGAAGGGGGCAGGTGGCCCAGGAATGATCCAGGAGGAAGATCGCAGATGTACCACTACAGTGGATGCTCAGGGGGACTGGGGGTGTGCAGGGTTGGCCAGAGCAAGGGCAGGGGACCAGGAATGCTCCAGGAGGATGATCAGGGCTGTGTCACTACAAGGGATGGTCAGGAGGACTGTGGGTGTGCAGGGCTGGCCAGAGCAGGGGCAGGGGGGCCGGGAATGCTCCAGGAGGATGATCACAGCTGTGTCATTACTTGGGAATCTCAGGAGGACTGGGGGTGTGCAGGTTTGGCCAGAGCAGGGGCAGTGGGATGAGGAATGCTCCAGGAGGATGTCACAGTTGTGTCCTTGTGTGGCTACACGTGTTAGTGTGACTGGGCTTTGGCCACACAGGAAATGATGGGATGGGGGGAGGTGTCACTGAACTGTCTTCTGTAAGGTAAAAGATGAGTAATGAGATTTCTTTTAGTACAATTTCATTTTACATGCTTTTATGAGCCCCTAAAGCTAGTTGTGTATGACATGAGGTATGTAGTTTGCCATTTCTTTCAAGTCTGAGGTACCAAGCACACAGCACACTTGATATTTATTTTTGTTGCTTTTATAATATGATGACTTTTCCTGCTTTTATTTCTGACCCAATGACAGGGAACAAAGACAACACAGATCTGCACACTTTGAAATATCAACAGAAACCTGCAAACCCAGGTTCTCATAGGAGCTAAAGTTTAAGGACCAGGGTGACAAAAAGGGGAGGAAGATAGTAAGTAACCAAAGGAAGATGCCATGTGTCTGTGGGTTGGCCACCTTCTCCACCTGTTGGAAGGAAGCCATGCCTGAGAGGAGGGAGCCACACCTGGGCCTGGTCCCTCTCGGCTGCCCTTGAGCCTAGAAGAGGATGTGCTGAGCTGGGTGTGGGTGCAGTGGGGAGATGGGCAGCTGGCCACAGATGCTACCTGCCAAGTACCTGTAGGAGCAGCTCTGGGTCCTCAGCTAAGGTGAAGCAATAATTATGTTTAGTTACATAATTATCATGACAAGAAAGGTGATCAGTGCTTTGAGTGACTATATTCTCTCCCATTTTATTATTTAAAAACACTTTATGGAATTACGACTGACATACATAAAGCTGTGCATAATTAATGTATTCAACTTGACCCTGACCCTAACCCTAATATCTAGTTTAGATATACTCGATTTAGAATATAGCTTAATTGTGCTGTTGGGAAATAAGTATTTTGCTTTTGTCTGCCGTTATGGGCTCAGTTTTTATGTTTATTTTAGAAGAAAACTGTTGCATCAGTATATTGTTTCTTGGCATTGTTCAGCATAGGTAATGTGTGCACTCTTTGTGTACACATAATCATATTTAAGTTTTTTGCAAAAAATAAAGCTTTTAGAGGTTAAAAAAAAAGAATATGGCTTCTAAATTATATGATGGTTTTTAGGAGCTATGGGATCCAGGGACCAACCTATTCTATCTTATTCTCCCTTGAATTTGATAGGTTGTTAACACATTCTGCCACGTGCTATCTAGAAAACGGCCACAACAGCAATGAGTAAACATTAGGGCAAACCCGGCCACAAAGCCAATTCTTCCTTCATCCTGTAAAACCTTGCTCATTCACTGTTAACAGATCATTCTATAGATTATTAAAAGTGTGACTTTGTTGAATTAAAAAAAAACAAACATTCTTTGAAACTGTTAATATAATATGTTTTTAAAAATCTTGGAGTTGGTGAGCAAATGAAGACCCAGGGGCCTGGGAAAAGGCTGTTACTATTGAATATGTTCAGATCTAATTAGGAAACAAGCATGATTTATAGTCCACTTATTCTCACAAAGAGTTTGTGTCAACTAAAAGTATTGAACCCACACAAAATAGTGCAGTTCAGAAGAAAACAAAATAAGAATCAGCAGCCTCAAGAGGCAGAGAAAGAGCCATACCCAGGAGCAAAGAAGACAGACCACGGAGGCTAGGCTCAGGCTGACAACTCTGTAGTAGAAGGGTGTGTTAAGCACTTCATTATAGTTTGGAGGCTAACGGAATAGAGAATGAAAAATAGCCAAAGTCACTATCACTTCTCAGTGAAATTGCAGCATAAAAAGAGGTACATTTTAACATCAAAACTAAAGGGGGAGAGTAAAACTGTGGAAACTTTACAGGGAATGAAAATAAGGTGCTATCAGCATAAAAAGGACTATCTTATATAAGAGATGTTGTTTGTAATCCACATGGTAACAACAAAACAAAACTCTAGGGTCACAAAACAAGAAAAGGGGGAGACCAAAAGCACTGTGGAAAACCAGCACTTCACAAAGGTAGACAGAAACAGAGGGGAGAAAATAAGAAAGGGGCTACAAAACAATCAGAAGGTAAGACATAAGGGGGCAGTACTGAGTTCTTCCATATCAATAATCACTCTAAATATTAACAATTGAATTCACCAATCAATAGGCAGAGTGGTTCCATGGATTAAAACACGAGATCCAACAGCAGCAGGACAGGCATTCTCCTCAAGTGCACGTGGGACTTTCTCCAGAAAGGACTGCACCATAGGACACACAACTCTTAGCTCATTTAACAAGATTGAAATCATACCCACTGTCTTTTCTGACCACAATGGTATGGAAATAGAAATCAGTAAAAGGAAAGCTGGAAAATCCACTAATATGTGGATACTAAACAACACACTTCCGAAAGATCAATGGGTCAGTGAAGAAATCAAAAGGAAAATAAAAAATTATCTCAAAATAAACGAAAATGGAAAGACAACATTTCAAAACTTAGAGAAGGCAGCAAAAGCAGCACTGATATTTCAAAGTGATAAGTGTGTATATTAAGAAATTGGAAAGACCTCAAATAAGCAACCTAACTTCACACCTCAAGGAACTAGAAAAACAACAACAACAACAACAACAACAAATTAAGCCCAAAGTTAGCAGAAGGAAGAAAACAATAAAGCCCAGAGCAGAAATAAAAGAAATGGGAATGATTAAAAAAAAAAAAACAAACAGAAAGTATTGATGAAACTGAGAACTGGTTCTATGAATAAGATAAACAAAATCAATAAACCTTTAGCTAGACTAAGAAAAAACCCCAAAAAAACTCAAATAAGGGCGCCTGGGTGGCTCCGTCATTAAGCGTCTGCCTTCGGCTCAGGTCATGATCCCAGGGTCCTGGGATCGAGTCCCACATCGGGCTCCCTGCTCTGCGGGAAACCTGCTTCTCCCTCTCCCACTCCCCCTGCTTGTATTCCTGCTCTTGCTATGTCTGTCTCTGTCAAATAAATAAATAAAATCTTTAAAAAAAAAGACTCAAATAAAATTAAGAGTGAAAAAGGAGACATTAGGGGAGCTTGGTTGGCTCAGTCAGTTAAGTGTCTCCCTTCAGCTCAGGTCATGATCCTGGGGTCCTGGGATCGAGTCCCATGTCAGGTTCCCTGCTCAGCATGAAGTCTGCTTGTCTCTCTCCCTCTCCTCCTGTTCTTCCCCCTGCTTGTGCTCTCTCTCTCTCTCTCTCTCAAATATATAAATAAAATATTTTTTTAAAAGAAAACAAAAGACATTACAACTGAGACTGCAGAAAAGGGGGATTGTGAAACTAAAGAATTACAAGCCAAAAACTCAGATAACTTAGAATAAACAGATCCATTCCTAGAAACAAGCAACCTACCAAACTGAATCAGGAGGAAATAAAAAATCTGAACCGACCAATAGAGACTAAAGAGATTGAATCAGGAATCAAAAACCTCCCAACACAGAAACCTCCCCCAGGACCAGACAGCTTCACTGGAGATTCTACCAGACAGTCAAAGAAGAATTAACACCAGTTCTTCTCAAACTCTTCCAAAAAATTGAGGAGGAGGGAATACTTCCAAAATAAGCTTGTGAGGCTGTCATTGCCCTGATACCAAAGCCAGAGAAGGACTCCACAGGAAAAGAAACCTACAGACCAATATCTCTGATGAATCCAGATGCAAAAACTCTCAACAACATATTAGCAAACTGAATTCAAGAACACATAAAAAGGATTATACATCATGAGCAAGTAGGATTTATCCCTGAAATACAAGGATCATTAAACATACACAAATCAATAAATGTGATACATCACATTAATAAAATGAAAGGAAAAAAAATCACATGATCATCTGAATAGATGCAGAAAAAGCACTTGACAAAATACATCATTTAATAAAAACCCTTAGCAGATCGCGTATAGAAGGAACGTACCTCAATATATTAGAGGCCATACTTTATGAGCCCATGCCTAACAGTATACTCACTGGTGAAAAATTGAAAGCTTTTCCTCAAGGAGCAGGAACAAGATGTGGATGCCCACACACACCACTCTTATTCAGTTTGGTATTAGAAGTCCTTGCCAAAGCAATCAGGCAAGACAAAGAAATAACAGGCATCCAAATCAGGAAGGAAGAAGTGAATCTGTCACTGTTTGCAGATAATACTATTTGGTATATAGAAAATCTAAAATGTTGTTAGAGTTCAGTCAAGTTGCAGGATACAGAATCAACTTATGGAAATCATTTACATTCCTATACACTAAGAATGAAACATCTGAAAAAGAAATAAAGAAAACTACCCCATTCACAATAGCATCAAAAAAAGAAAATATTAGGAATACATTTAACCAAGGATGTGAAAGTCCTGTACACTGAACTAGAAGACTTTGCTGAAAGAAATCAAAGAAATGCAAAGACAAATGGGAAGACATCCTCTGTTCATGGATCAGAAGAATTTATATTGTTAAAATGTCCTTCTTGAGGAAAAAAGAACAAAGCCATAGTTACCACACTTCCTGACTGCAAACTAAACTCCAAAGATTCAGGAATAAAAACAGTATGTTACTGAGAGAAGGAGCAAGATGGCAGAGGATAGGAGACCTAAATTTCATCTAGTCACAGGAATTCAGCTAGATAGGGATCAAACCATTCTAACACCTATGAACTCAACAGGAGATCAAAGAGAAGAATAACACCAACTCTCTGAACAGAAAAGCGACCACGTTCTGGAAGGTAGGACGTGCAGAGAAGTGAATCCGAGGTGATATTTGGGAGGATAGATGGCAGGGGAAGGGGCCTCTGTCAGCCACTACTAGCAAGTGATAGAGCAGCTGAGCACAAAATCGGAACTTTTAGAAGTCAGCTCTGCTGAGGGATGTCGCTCCAGTGGCTAAGGGGAGCGTGGAGCCCTCGCTGGGACAGTGTGGTCTCAGGACGCTCGGGGTCACAGAAAGACCGGGGGTGCCTGAGTGCGGCAGAGCTCCCAGGTATCGGAGCGGGGATGCTGGTTGCAGAGACGGAGCCAAGGAGTGGGCTCTCAGCTCGGGGTTGCCATAAAATGTGATCCACAGCACAGTCGGGCTGCTGCTCCTCCAGCAGGCACCTAACAAGTGACAGATGTGGGGAGACTCCCCTTCCTCCCCCAGGAGGAGCAGCGCCAGAGCGCAACGCAGGAATCTCCTGGGTTTGGAGACTCCACACGGGGTCATGTGCCAGAGATAGAAGCGCTACGCTCGGTCACAGGCCGGGTGAGCACAGAGTGAGGCCGGAGACCAGGGAGACAAGAGTGATTGACTGCTTTTCTCTGGGGGCTCACTGAGGAGTGGGGCCCCAAGTTCTCAGCTCTTCTGGGGTGGAGATTGGGAGGCTGCCATTTTCACTCTCATCCTCCAAAGCTGTACTGAGAGTTTGCAGGGAACAAAAGCTCCCGAGACCAAACCCGAGTAGATTACTTAGCCCGAATCGTCAAGGGCAGGGCAGTTCCGCCTCCAGCAAAGACACTTGGGAACCGTGGCAACAGGCCCCTCCCCCAGAAGATCAGCAAGAACCGCCAGCCAAGACTAAGTTTACCGATCAATGAGAATGGCAGAACTCCAGCACTAGGGGAATACTGCACCTAGAATTCATGGCTTTTTTCCCATGATTCTTTAGTCTTTCAAAGTTAATTTTTTTAATTTTCTTTTTTCGAATTTTTCTTTTTCCCTTTTTCAATCAAAATGTTGTCAATCCCTTTTTTAAAAAAATCTTTTTATTTTTCATTTTTAGAGTCATATTCTATCC